>NW_015151273.1:98937-112610 GCF_000732505.1 Cyprinodon variegatus | reverse complement strand
GATATTTTTTAGTTAAAAAGAATGAAAGCATTGATGATTTGTGATACAACAAAAAAATCAGCATTTATAGTAGAGTACTAGTCTATATATAGAAGTTACCCCATTTGCTGGTGTCATCACTGACTAAAAGAAAAAACAAATTTATGCAATTTTTTTTTATCATACATCATAAAAACCTTATTAATATTAAATGAATTACAGATTTATTTTAAATGTACAGAATTTATATATATATATAAAATCTGAATTTCTTTGTTCAGTTTACATTTCATTTTAATCTTTCAAACCAAGAACAAAAACTCTTCAGAATCCCTTACAGCCAGAAGCAGAAGCTTCTTGCCTGCTTTCATCTTCAACATCCATCCAGGCATCAGCATCCCTCGCGACCTCAGCAGGGATAAACTCAACATATTAACTGATATCCTTCCTATAATGAATGTATTTATGTACAGCTAGCAAAATATATACATTATTTTCATTCTGTCAAATATTTTTTCATTGGTATTTGCTAAAATATATTTTTGAGCTGAAAAAGAATCAACATGACAAAAGCATAAACATGGAAAACGAGAAGTAAACTATTTAAAAATTAATGATAAAAGATTACGCAAGCAAAAACAGAAATAAACTCAATTCAAAAGATTAACAAATTGCATCATTAAATCAACGTTCCACTTAAGTGAGCTTCCTTAAGCTGTTCAATTATTTATTTTACAAATTCTGCTTTGGGTTTGTCAGAATTTCATGTTTTACAAAGTAAAATAATAATTTAGATCAGCTAATGTTTGTATTTTTGTAATGAAAATATTAGAAGTCATTTTTTCTTCTAAATATATTGACCTGTTGATCATTTTACCCTAACTGTTATGAGTGTCATGATTTCCCACTTTGAACTGCAACTTCTTGTGTTATTTTTTTCTTTAACGGTTTCAGTATAAAAACATATTGAATAGTTCAGAAAATGTTAAGGAGAAAAAAATTATTTTAAAACTATGCATGGGAAAACCAAACAAATCTTTGTTTTCTCTCTGTACCTGCTTCTGACTTGTCCTTTTGCTCCAAGGTCACTTGTCCCATGCTGCCGTGAGCGGGGAGGAGCATGGTAACCATGACAACTGCTCAACAGGCCCCACACCCGACTGCTCGCCCCCCTCCCCTGACACAGCCCTGAAGAACATCGAGAGAGTCATCCGTCCTCAGGTGAATAGACGCTCTAAAGAATGAGCTACAGGTCGATTGATGCATTATTGAGCATCCAGCATCCTTAAACACACACACCCATACAGACAGTGGGTAAATCTTTTCTATATATTTCTACTTTAAAATTCTTCTTTCTGCATATACTGTAGTATCACCTTTAAAAGTCTACAATTTGACAGTTGTGCATACAGTATTAAATATAGCCTGATGATGAAAAACAACAGTATTGGTTGTCAAATAACTTTCAATGGTAAATGCAAGACTTTGCATTGGATGACAGATCTTTGTTAAAGAAAGGAAACGTATAAATTATGTAAAACATTTGGCTGCTACATTCGTCCCATCATATATGGTAGTAGTGTTTTCATGATAGTCGTATTGCTTCTCTTTTTAACTTTTTAAGTAACCTGCTGAGAAACTACTTCAAAGTTTCTGAAATATGTGAAATCCACTTCTTACCATTTTAGTGGTTTAATCTTTAAAAAGAACCATCCGTAATTAAAGCTAGGAGATATGTAGAGTTTAAAATGATCTTGATGGAAGAGGTGAAACATAGTAAAGAGGTTTATGATATGTCAATACAAGCAATGATCTGCAACAAAACCAAGAGCTAAAACACAGGATGTAATGAAATACAGTAAATCACCCATTTTTCTTTACCAGCATATATCACAGCTATTGCTTTAATAAAAGTGTGCAACTGCAGAGTAGGCCGACTTCTCTCCGATCATGAATAACTCATTTTAAACTCGGCAATTTAAATGCAACAAGTCAGCCTCATTAGTGACTTGAGCTAAATTTATTCCTCTCACTTCTGGCTCCTAGTAGATAGTATCAGACACCAAGGAGCTTTGCGGATGTTTCACACCTTGATAATTAAAGGCAGTTGTTTTTTCACTGAGTAGATGATGTGACATAGCACTAAAAAAAACCTCCGACTCAACTCCCGTTGCACTGGAGGGAGTCGTAATCAGATTGTTCAAACAATGGAACTTAATAAATCAACTTTATCAGGCTACAAGACAGTGGTGCAGAAATCAGAACCAAAGGAGTCAGGATGTGGGTCAGTTTACTATTAGATGCTGGTTTTACTTATTACTAAATTAAGGGGAAAGCTCTGCCAGCTGTTAGTCAGTCACAAATTGGTACATTTTTTCCGAATGTGCCTGAATAGCAGTTTTTTTAGTACAATTTTAACAAAAACAGAACATAACAGAATGACAGATTTGTTTTATTGTCATTAAAATCTGTTTTAGGGTTAATGGGAGGCTGGTGGCTCTACCAATAGTGTTTTCTGGATGAATTATGTTCATGTTAAGTGTTTTATACGTCATACACTGCAAAAAAATGAAATACAAATAAGTATTTTTTTTCTTAAAATAAGTACATTTCTTCTTGAATTTAGCTGGTAAATGAGACACTTTGCCAATTGAACAAAACGATTTACATTTAGTTATCTGATTTTAAGGGTAAAATACTAATTTCATTGTCAGATCATCTTATTTACCTATTCAAATTAAAAGGTAATACTTATTTTAAGAAAAAACTACAAATTTTTGGATAGTTTATGCAGTGTATCTGCACTAAATGGTAATTTAGGACATCTATTAGGTGGAGTTGTACTCCATAATTAAAGTTATACTAAATTTGCTGATTTAACCCAGATGTTTTTGGGTTTAGGAGGTAGTAAAGGAGCAAGACGGATTGCTTCTATTGATCATCTCATCTTTAGCAGATCTGCTTTCTCTTCCTTCTCCGTTGTTCTCCCGCCCGGACCTAACTTTGGCATGTTAACTAATGTGTGCAGAGGGATCACATGCCGTGCCCAGCAGGCCTCTGTTCAGCTTGAAGTGTGCATAATCAAGAAGCAGCAGTGTTCAGTTTTATAGCTCATAATTAATACTCAAGAATTCATTTCAACTGGTTTTAGTGCTCCCGCTGGCGATTTCACCGGATCAGGCGTTCAGCACACACAACTCAAAGGCCCAGATAAGACAGTAAGAGCAGCAGGATTTATTTGAATGCATAGAATGTCTGGCTGTAATGTAGTATTATCCTGGAGGCTCTCTGTCTTTACATTTAAAATATTAATCGGGTGCTGTCAGACTTCCGGAGGGTATTCCTGTAAAAACATGGCTCCATCTAAACAACACGACCTTGTGTGAAGATTTGATTCAATTATTTGTTCATTATGAGTTTGAAAAGATTTTTTTTCTTCTTATCTACTCAGAGCCTCAGGTTAATGTATAAAATCAGATTAAATATACATATAATGCAGGGTGTAGCATTTTGTTCTTCCTTTTGGTGCTGCTCTCATTAAAAGCTGTTGAAATTTCATTTTTCAAGAACAAAATCCTCCAACACTTAAACTGAAAGAGCATCAGCCTTTAACTTGAAAATCAAGAGTGATCAGAGAGGCTGTGTTCTCGGGGTCCAAATTCCTCATTTTTTGCACATTTTTATGTTTTTTTTTCCTTCTCTTTTTTGCCAAACTGTCAGCTGGACGAGTTAGATCTCCAAAGACATCATGGGGTGATCAGTTTCATGCCCACTGGCTCTGTGTGCTACTTTCCTGCCCGTGTGAACCATTTGAAAAGAAAAACTCCTTTCTTGCACATGAGTCAGTTTCTGGTTATAGGAAGCACATGATGGAACTCGTGTCTGAGCAAGTGGAGAAGGAATCTGCTATCTGAGGAGATCTCATGGTCTGCAATGTCCATTTTTTTTACTTGCATTAATGTGTGAAAATATAGACTTTTGGTAAAGTTACTGCATTTTTTTCTGGTTAGTTTGCTTCAAAATAACACTTTAAACTGAGATTATCAAATACTCTAAAGTAACGTTTAGAAGTTTTAATGATATTTAAAAAGCAGAATAAAATGGAGTGTTAGTAAATGAAAATCTATTTCCATCCATGCATAGTCTTCTGCTAATTCAGATCACATAATGGGATTAATAGAACAGAAACCAAAAAAATCATTGCAGACAAACTCTCCACTTTATTTTAGGGAATCAAGGCTTTGTAAGGTCAGAAAGGCTAGAACCTTCTAGCTGCCTCCAGTTGTTCTAGATTCTGATCACTTTGCCACCTTCATAGCCACCTTAACTGGTTTATCTGCCACTTTAACCGCCACTTTAAATAGATCCTAGACAAATTCAGATTTTACTGGGGGAACTAAAAAAAACCCTTTGGTTGTAATATCCCCTGTAAAAAGAAAGTCTGAATGCTGCTTGCTCAACTGAGGCTGTGCATTTTGAAAGTAAAGTGTCTGTTTATTCTTGCTTGTAGTTATCATTGCATTCTCTACTTGGAGGTAGCTGCACAAGTATTACCCCTGAAGAACAGACCTAGTGGCTGTGTGATTGAGTAGATAACCCCCCTCTGCATGAATGCAGAGATGGTGAAGTGGAGATAAAGCAGAACAGGTGGGGACTAATCCTGAGAGGCAAAGATAAGATATTTCTGCTGAGGTTGAGGAGCAAACCAGACACAAAACAGAGTAAAGGTCCATTCAGACAGAGCATGGTGTACGCAGCAAGGGCCGTGGATTTGCATAGTATCTTTATGCAAATCGCGTGGGGAGGGGCGGGGAAGATGCCAGCAGTGATCCCACACCGTGACCCGTTCACTTCTCCGCTCTCACCTCATGCTACTTGATAGAGCTGAGGTGTTGTTAAACAGCAGCACCACATGGAGAGAGCAGAGTGGTGATTGCTAAAGAAAACAAGCTGATCTTTTTCGTGAAATCGCAAAACTGCATCCTATCGGGAAATGGTTGTAGGCAAAGCTGTTTTCATTTAAAATGGAATAGAGATAATTAATGTTAACAAAGGTAGAAATAAGGAATGCTCTCAAGAGTTTTTTTAGGTGGCTTTGAAAAAGGCCTATAAGGACTTTTCATCGTCATCTTTTACCTCCAGCACAGAATCCTCTGTGACTGCCCACTGCCCAGTTTGTTGCCTTTGCGAGGAAGTGCTTTTTGGGGATTTCGAAACATCAATGTCTCCCCAAGGCGATAAAAAATGTGTTCATAGAGAACTATTTAGCAGCAGTCCGTGAGGTTAAAGGAATAGTACACCCAAAACATGATTAGCCTTCATTTTCTACTCACCCCCATGCTGAACAACACTCTGGAGTACTTTTTTGATATCTCAAATGCATCTGGAGATCTGGGAGGCTTCTTGTTGTCTGCTGGCATTCAAATAATGGAGGTCTATGGCGCCTGAGACAGAAAGGTCCATAAAAGTCCACAAAAAACGTGTCAATATTCCTCCATACTGCTCGTCCAATGTATTCCAAGTGTCCTGAGTGGGTAGCATCCAGAATTTACTCGAAACGAAGTCCTTTAGAATGTTTTTAGAGAATAAACAGTAGTGTATAGGATTTCCTGAAAGCGCGCGCCTGCGAGTTCACGACGCTACGGAAACCGGGGCAGACCAAACCAGATGAAAGTGCGCATTCAGCGCAGCAAAGAACTCATGCTCTTCCTCAACACTGAAGTCCTCAGACATTTTTCTTTCGTTGTTTCTTTCTTTGCACAGGTAAACAGCACATTTCTTCTTCTACGCTTGCATTATCGGCAGAGCAGACGCTGAATGCGCACTTTCATCTGGTTTGGTCTGCCGGCTTCCGTAGCGTCATGAACGCGCAGGTGCGCGCTTTTAGGAAATCCTATACACTACTGTTTATGCTCTAAAAACATTCTAAATGACTTTGTTTCGAGTAAATTCTGGATGCTACCCACTCAGGACACTTGGAATACATTGGACGAGCAGTATGGAGGAATATTGACACGTTTTTTGTGGACTTTTATGGAGCTTTCTGCCTCAGGCGCCATAGACCTCCATTATTTGAATGTCAGCAGACAGCAAGAAGCCTCCCAGATCTCCAGATGCATTTGAGATATCAAAAAAGTACTCCAGAGTGTTGTTCAGCATGGGGGTGAGTAGAAAATGTAGGCTAATCATGTTTTGGGTGTACTATTCCTTTAAAGTTCACCAGTGCTTTTATTGTGAAAGTAAGACTTTGATAGGGAATGCCACGGGGTTGCCACGGGTTACGACAGATCTAAATTGAAGTCTTTGGGAAGCTGGTAATTTACTGAATGCCTACATGGCTGCTGTTATGTTCAACAACAGCACAGAGCAGCATTTACATCTGCTTTGATGGTGATCATCAGCCGAGATGAAAAATCTTAAAAACCATATCAGCCAAAACAACAGTTTTACCTGCAAAAATCAAGTAGCATTGAAAAAGATATTTTTGATTCAGTTCAGAGCTAAATGGGGGGATAGTTGACCACATATTTAATGTCTCTGAAACCAAAGTAGCACACATAATCTTTTTTTTTTAAATTAATTTATCATTTTAACAATTTTAAGTGCACAAACCTGCACTAAAGAACACCAAGTCTATTTTTTGAGGGGTTTTGTCAGGTTGGAAGGGGGTCAGCTTCCCGCAGCTGAAGTTCCTTTCATTTGATGACGCAGTCCGGGTTGTAAACACTGCATCTGAAATACAGGGCGCTGAACTTCCCGGGGGTTAGTGGAAATCACCAAGGACTCCTCGCTCAGTCTGAATGCACCTTAAACTTTAGCGTTACTTTGCTAAATGTATCATTTACTTCAGCAGTAGAGATGGGTCTTTACTATACACCAGGATGGTGACTTCTGGGTAATTTATTTAGAGATATTCAAGTAGGGTTAGAATTTGATAAGAATTTCACAATTCCGATTCTCTTATCGATTCTGTGAAACAATAAACTTGCTAAGTACATGGTGACGTTCGTCTAACTTCACCTGGGACATTCTATTTCTGTCCTCCTCACCGAAAACAGAAGGCAGTGAATGGGAAATGCCAGCCTCTGAGCCAGCCAGGCTACCAGTGTCATCACAGTCATCTAAATCTAATGGAGAAGGCATCCGTTAAATGAAAAAGCATAACTGTACAATTTCGGGAAATAAACTCATCTCCCCCTGATTTAAATAAACGAGCCTCACTTTTCTCTCGCTCCCTGAACTGCGGAGCAACTTCCTACCATGTTTAATAACCCCAAAGAGAGGTAGGAAATTGGTTTCTTTCCAGAAATATCATATGATTTACTAGGAACCACATTAAGCACAGCCAGTGATATAAAACTAGCTTCTTACCACCAGAGTTGCCTTCCATGCTGGTCGTAACTTTAACTTCTGTCTGGAAGCATCAAAAACACGGCATTCGTTAAAATGTATGCCATGTTGTGTGCACAGGTGTTTCTGTATTGTTGGATGTATTTCCTCCCGCGGATGTAATTGCCGCTTTGCTATGATTGCAAATCAACTTGTTGCCATCTTTCTCTTCTTAAAGAAGCCAATCTTTCGATCGCTTTACCCCATGGGACACCATTGCTTTTCTAGACTTATGCCTGGTCAGGTCGTTCTTGCTTCCTGAATGCCGTGCGTAACTTGCGTAAAAAATGTGGCGCATGTCTTGCTGCCTAGCACTAGGCTCTGGTGCTGCCTGGAACCGTTAAGAGAATCGTTAAGCGAGCTGCCAAACGGTGCCATGGAATTGGAACACACAGAACCGGTTCTGAACAGGAACCGGTTTTCCATTCCCATCCCTATATTTGAGTCAAATTTGTGTTATAATTGTTCAGTTTGAATACTTTTGCAAGGTTTGGATCTCCTGATTAGTTTTGACATTTTAGACTAATCGGATTATTAACTTATTATAGAGTTTGGGGATAGTGGTACCATTGTTTCCCTGCAGCAAGAAGGTTCTCGGTTCAATTCCCGGCCTGGGGTTTTACTACATGGAGTTTGCATGTTCTTTCTGTGCATGCGTTGGAGGTAGGCACCGGCCCCACCCATCCCTGACAAGGCCTAAGAAGATGGATGGATGAATGGATGGAATATTGCAGAATTAAAAGTCATAAAGTGACATTGTTCCCTTTAACCTCTAACCAGTGTGATGCTCTGCTTTAGCTGGATTATTACTTATTTGAGTGTTAAGTTAAGCTTTTGTGTTTGTGTGTTCAATTAGCCATTAAAAAAAATCTCTCTTTCACCCCCCCATGAGGAGAGACTTGGGTCGTAAGCTGCTAATTGAACAGACTAAACCTAATACTGAAAGCTCTCCAGCGGGAGTTAAACTTCTGAGCTGTTTTCTGGCATTTCCCATCCATATTAAAGGATTTGCGTGTAGCATTTTGATGATTTCAACAAATCAGGGGGGCTCGCACACATGATTAGTTTTGAGCCGAGAGATTTGGTAACCCCGGCAGGCCTCTGTGCTGCATTTTAGAATATTTACTGTCATTAACGTGTAGGGGAAAACAGCTTTAATGCTTTATAAGAGATTAGCACAAGGCCAAATACTGCATGATGAAACCAGGATGGATTGATGCTTTCTGATCAAGGAAAAGAGGAATTGCTTTATTCGAATAAATTATACACAATGGGGATTAACTGTGGAATTATTTTGGTGTGAAAACAGCAGCGATGCAGCAGATTTTCCAAGGTTATGTGGGAACTTTATAAGCTCAGGTACTGTATTTCTCTTTATGTTAATAGCTATAATGTTTCCAATCTGAACCTTTATAGGAAAATTGTTTCCTCTGTAGTTTCTTGTGTGTTTGTGCTACAAAAAAAACTATTTCGACAGATTGTAAACAGAAATTGAAGTCGCCGGTTGCAGGATAAGATGAGACCACAATAAGCAACATTGATCAAACAGAATAAGGAGTAGAGTTATACAACAAGGCAGTAGGATTTTTCTTCTGTCATCCACCACAGATGGCTATTCAACTCTGAGATTTGGCCTCTACTTTCACGTTGCAAAAACAAGGATATCAGACTTAATTTACTCTGATGCTCTCTAAATTTGACTTGCTTCTTTCTTTGCAAAAACAAAGACATTAGACTTTATCTAAACCTGTGCTTTAAACATTTAAAGAGGGGATTTAGACTCTCAGTAAATCTTGTTGCCTGCAGTCATATTGTTATTGTAGTAGATAAATGTGTTTTCATAAGGGATTCAAAGTAATTTTCCATCAGCATTGGGGGAAGTCGAATTATATAAAAGCAACACTCTGTTCTTGACTATATAACTGCCTGTTTTTATTTCTTACCTAGAATAAAAATCTGCTAATAATATTTAAGGTTAACTTTAAAAGGTGAAAGCAGCAGGAGGCTGAACCTTAGTTTTGAGGGCTTTTTTTGATGATTGACTCAGGCAACATTTTAATGAGATGTTGTATTATTTTCATAACATTTGATTATTTTCTCTGAGCCACGGCACGGGCTTCCTTTAAAAGATCAAGACATTTAGTTTTTTTTGACAGAAAACTGTTTACGCCTCCCTGATTGTTCATTTAGTTGGATTGTTGAGGGGTGTGTGGGGTGGGGGGTACATGTCAATCAATACAACACAATAAAACATAATAAAGACGTTCATATGAGAGGAAATATCATGATTAAGTTAAATTGTAAGCATCTTTTTTGGGGGGGACAGCAAGAAAAAATATGATGAATATGTCAAAATAATAATAATAATAATATTAATAATAATAATAAGCTAAGTTGTCCTATTCAAAAAATAATTACTGTTTATTGGCCTGTATTTTACAGCTGTAATCCAACTGACTTGAGGAAGCAGTGGCATAGGAAGAATGTCTTTACAAACTGCAAAATAAATTATATTCCATTTTTAAACTATCCTAAAACTTATTTAAGGATAATAACTAATACCACCCTTGCTTCCTCTCACTTTTCTTCAAGGTTTTTCAGGTAGGAGTGATTAAGATTTTTAAGGTGCATGTAATTTATTAGCACACAGACCCATTAGGAGGATGTTAAACGGCATGTTTCCCCCATAGGGATGCTGTTAAAGCAGAGAAAGGAGGTTTCTGCTCAACCTTAGCCTGCCATAGAAGACCTGACTGCACTGTGTGTCGTCTCTAAGTGTGCATCTGTGTCTAAGCTCATTAATCCCCTTTCAATTGGCCATGACATGTTCATTAGCCCACCGCCTGTTTGCATTGTTAATGCCAGGCTTCAGTGTGTTTTCTGCTGTATGCTTGTGTACATATTTAGTGGGAGAGTCTAGAATAAAGATGAAGAGGCAGAGTATGCAGAGAGGACTGTATAAAGCTGAAGTTTTCAAAGGAACAAAAAAAAAATCCAAATAACATAAAATGGTGTCAAACCAGCGTTAAAACGGTGCAGCTCAGCACCTGGTCACTAGGTTGAGTAATGGTTTGATAACTTTGGTTCTTTTTTGTTCAGCCTGCAGCACAATAAACACCACAAAGCATATAGAAGCAAGCAGATTAATATCAGAATAAATTGATAATCAGTTGGGTTTTTTTATTTTTTTATTTTTTTACATTATTTCTTTTCTAATAAGGTTTCATTTACATCTGATTACTTGTCTTTCAGATAAAGTGTAGGTCCTACTTATAAATGTCCATCATGTACATTGTATTATAAAATTATCTGTATTCTTTCAGTAGCACATTTTGTGACTATTAAACCATAAAGTATTTTTTTTTTCTTTGGATTTGATTAGGGCTGAAACAATGAATCGAATTAATCATGATTACTCGATTATTGAAAAAAATCAATTAATTTAGTAATCAGTTAATCATTACCTTGAGTATAGAGACCATAAAGCATGCCTTTAGCTGAAAGATAAACCCACTCAGAGCAGTAATTATATCAAAATTGTTATAAAAATATATAAACATTTTGCATTTAAGATTAAAAAAAACATTTTCGTCTGTCAGTATGCTTGATCCAGAACTCCTTTAGTGGAAAAGCTTTAGTTTCACCTGGTTTAATTTAGCAAAAAATCTTCTTTAAGGAACCTTTAGCTATCTGAGAATTAATTGATTAATTTTAAAAAATAGTCGATAGATAAATCGATTTGCAAAATAATCGCTAGTTGCAGCCCTAGATTTGAAGCAAACATTACTGTATCACTCTGGTGGCTGCATTGCCCATTGAAACGACCCCCACAGCATGTTACTGCCTCTACCATGCTTTTCCATAAGAATGGCACATTAAGGTGGATATTGACTTAAGCTGATTGGACAAAAGGTTATAAATATTACAGCACAGTGCCTTTCAAAAGTATTCGACCCCCTTGAACTTTTGCCACATTTAAGTTTGTTCCACTTTATTGTGCCCCACTTCGTGTTGATTCTTCTCAAAAAAATTATATTTTATATCTTCATGTTTGAAACCTGAAATGTGGCTAAAGGTCGAAAAGTTCAAAGGCCTGAATACTTTTGCGAGGCACTGCAGATGAGACTTTGTGGTTTCACCGTAACAAGACAAAATGTGCCCAAACTCAAGTGGTGGGAATACAATCATAAGGCTCCGTATCTGCATGCTAAAAAAGATGAATGGAGTAAAGTCCTGATCCTGACAGCAGGATTGTGTATCCTCCTCCTCTGTGCCCACTCAGGGTGATTCCCCATTGGCCTCATATATCATTGTCATTATTCCCTGATGTCTCTCTGCATTGCTAGGATCTTGTCTAGTTGATGCATCGAACCTTTAAACATTTCTGGTCTCTTGTTGGTTGCTGCTGCTGAAGTGATTCTCTGAAAGGGACAGAGAGTTGTAAAATAAAATAGTGGAGTTTATTGCTGTGCCGTGTACTGGAACATCAAGCTGTCTTTGATTCGTCTTTATGTTCCCTTTACACAGAGCATGCATCACATTTTAAATGCCTTTATTTATACCAGATGACAGGCTGGAATTGCAGGATGAGGCCTTGTTATGAATTTTGAATGAGACTGATATCCGGCCTGTTTGTAGGCTATGGTTATCTGCCTTTTTCCTAAGTTTAGAGATGCAGTGATAAAAATAATGAGGCGGAGGAACAGCCTGATGTAAAAATGACCTCTGATTAAATAGACTAACATATTCTGTTGCTTTGTCAGCTCTGTCGGTAGTGACAGGGAGGCTATTAATACACTCAAACCTCAAAGCTGCATCAGTGTTTGCATAACAATAAGGTTGGTTGAGTTTTTGTGAAGCAGGTCGGACACATCCTTCCTTACCTCAAAGCAGACGCAGACTTCAGGGCCTTAACACCAAACGTCACCTCGCTGGTTTTTAGTGTCATCCTCAAGGGGAATACAGACGCTGGGATGCTGATGTGTTGTAATATTAGAAGGTATGAAATTTAATCTGAATATTGATTCACATTTTCTAAGGTTTTTCCATTGAATTTGACTGCAGTCATTTGAGAATGGGATGGAAGAACCGAATAAAAGGACCAAACGACTGTTTGATCCTCTTGACTTTCGAAACCTAAAAGCCCACCTGATCTCCTCACCGCAGTGCGGTTGGTCGCTGGCCAGCCCCTTTGTGGGGTGAAGATAAGGGGCAGCAGACATACTGTTTTTTTTTTTTTCTGTGGCGCCTTAAAGAGACATGATGGAGTTTTGTAACGATACAAGTTTTACTTTTCTCACCTTACCTGGAATTGCTATTGGTGTCTGAGTTGAGTTGGATGCCGGTTCACAAAATTCATCTTGAATATAATACTTCAAGTTTTTTTTCAGGTTTGGATACACAAAAAATGGACGCGCTTAATGTTGCATCCAAGAAACAGGAACTTCGGACCTGAAGTAAATTAAGGAAAATATGCTACAGGCTTATAGATGCATCTGTTTTTGGATAAAAGACCTACTGTATGAGCCTATTTAAAATACAATATGAAAATAGTATGAAAATAGATTTAGATTCACTTCTTTATTGTCAAATACACTTCAATGCACGCAACCACGGTTTGTAACACAAAGACATCCTCAGTTATCAGGTGAATATATGCACTGTTAATTAAACTTCACAATAACACTAAAACAACGTAGATTTGGTGAGCTGGCATGAACCTGAGTCAATGTGTTTGCGTCACACTTAACGCTATTAACTCCAAAATCCTTTCACGCAAACCACAAGGAAATAATTATATTATTACACTATTTAAACGTTAATGAACAGTTCTACACATCTATTACACAAAGAACCCAAGATCAAAATAACACTCTAAAATACTATGGTTACGTTAAACTGCACTAATAGATATGAAAGTGTGAGGCGGCACCATGCTATTTGAGCTACAAGCATGGTGCCATGGTTACAGATATCCAAATGTTTAGGTGCGCTTTGTAGTCGTGGAGATAGTCTTTCATGAGCGGATGAATTTGAAGTGCAACTCTGTGCCTTATTTCCTCCTCGTTTCTGTCAGACATTTACTTGTCTGCTGTTTCAAGCGGGATACCTCTTTACTCGGCGACCACTAGCTTTTTTGGCGTTGCCTTGACAACCTAACCTCCGTAACTTGTGTTGATTAGGCCTCAAAATAATGAAATTAAAATCCAAATACACGTAACAGTAAAATAAAACAAGTCAAAATCTTTTCCCAAAATATTCATAACAAATTTATAAATTGTGCAAAGTATTTTTAATAATAATAA
>NW_015151273.1:78712-97981 GCF_000732505.1 Cyprinodon variegatus | reverse complement strand
TATATATATACTTGAATGAAATTTCCAATCAGCTACAGCTCATAACTCATCATCTTTACAGACTAGACAATTTATTTCTCTTTAGGGGTTAATAATGGTTCAGTTTCTTTCTTTTTCTTTTTCTCCAGACATAAATCGCATTTCCTTCAGCCAGTTTCTTATAGTTCAGGTTCAAAAATCTAGTCTTGCTGATGTTCTTTTGCTTTCTTGTGTGCTTTCTATTTTCCAAGCTTATTTCTTTGAATGTTTTATGGCCTGACACTTTGATGTCTCCCTTGGTCTACCGAGATGTTTCCCTTCAGTCTTTATTTGTTATTTCCTTCTTTTTAAGAGCTTCTGTCGCCCCCCCAGGTGGATTTCTGTCTTAAGAGTTTTATAGTCCTTTCCACTGCTCAAACCGACTGTTCTCTTGTTGAAGCCGTGTTTCTTTCTAAAGTTCAATCACTTTTAAAGCAGAACCATTTGCATAGATCGAATTAGTTAGCAACAAGAAGAAAATATGTTTTACAAAGTACTCATTCAACAACACTTTACAATATTTTATAATTTTTTTGTTTTTTACTTTCATCACTAAAATTACACCTTTATTTAATAGCCTATAAAACTATATAACAATAGTTTAAAAGAAATCCACATACATGGTTGTTGGCATTGTAATTCTGCCCAAACATTCAAATACTTTTGAGCCCTCAGCTGTGTGAGGTTTTAATATAAACATGTCCATAAATCTGGGAAAGATTAAGATGTTTGTTTCAATATTTCATACAGATTTTTCATTTATTTCCCTCAAATGCTTTAAACCATCCTCTCTATCTTTCCATCTGGTTCTATGTTCAAGCGTAAGCCCTTCATATCAATATTGCACTGATAATGTCCTTCAGCTTTCAGTATTTTCTTTTTACTTTCTCTTTGTTTTTTTTTTCCATCAATGTCCCTGAACCACCTATTCACCGGCTGTTCTTTTGCTTTGGTTTTTAATTTCCAGCCTAAATAACCAGAGAGGCGTCCTTTCCTCCTCCTGCGTCGGTTTCCTTTAATCCCTGGAGTTCCTTTGCCTTGAGTCACAAAAAAAGACGCTGAAGGTCTCTGGAAGGTTGTTGCGTTTCCCCCTTTGAATGTTTCTGAATTTGAATTGACCCTCATGGTTTACCGTATTGATTCGTGCCACACATGCCACCGAGGTTTGAACTGTATGAGCTGTTTCTAAGGCACAGCAGCAGGTTCTTAAGAGCTGCAAATCCGTGATTATGTAAGACATGCTTACAGATGCCAATTTCATTTGTCTTCATTTTCGCTGCTGCTTTCTCTGATTTAGATTAGATTTGAGCTGCTTTTTGCTCTTTTGCTTTCTTGTTTTCATCTCTCTGTCTTCATCTTGCCTTGTTTTGTTTAACAAAACACAAATATTGAGATTCTCAAACATTTTCTATTTTGCAAACTCATTTATGTGAAATTTCCTTTCTAAAGATTATACCTTTTGCTACACAGTAACATATTTAGATTTTATTTAGTCTATTAGAGCAAGGGTGTGCACATCTAGTCCTAAGAGCTACCATCCGGGAATTTCAGTTTCAGGTGTATTTGAGAAGGATTCCAGGATGGTTCCTCTGAGGACTGGGTCTGAACTTCCGCTCTCTAAAAGCAGAGTGGTTAAAAAGCTGTCGAAGAACTCCTAAAGGAAGTGAATGAAATAATTTCCTACAGCCAGTGGCATGTTCTGCCTCAGTGCGCTGAGAACTACAGCAGAGGTGCATTCAGAGGAGTAAGGATTATCCTGTAAGCTACGACATGTATTGCATTACACTAGTTTGCTGCAGATTTCATTGGAACACAGTTTTTTTGATAACTTTGACATAATAAGGCCACTTATCTTTGACTGGTCTGTGTAAGGCAGCTGAAGTTCCTTAAATGAACTGCTTGTTTTGCAGTTAAACTAGCTTCAATTTTTAGGGAAAATCATTCATTTTCTTGATGAATTCCCAATTCTGTTGGTGCTTCAACCGTCTAACCCAAATGTTTTCCCTCTGAAGAAGCATAAATATGTTTGGATTTTCTGAGACTCAAACCTATGATTATCCGGGATCTGCAGTAAAACCACAGTTTCAATATCGGCATTGGCTGTTACAACCTGAATGAACAACCTGCTGCAAGATCAGCACCCCCACCCTGACTGATGTTTATAGCTGCATAACCCTAATGACTGCTGCAGAGAAGCTCTGTAGCCACTCTGCATGTTTAGAAGCGATACCAGCTAAGCATAGCAGTGGCTGCATCATGCTTCGTTTTTTTTCTTCTTCTGTTTTTCAACTTTCCTTCAAAACCACTTTAAATAGCGTTGCTTAATGAAACGTATACATTTTTGATATTCCAACAGGACATCGATCCCAAACAGGTATTTAACTTGTTTTGGAATAAAAGTGGGCTTATCTTTGGCTTCTGAATGTACTCACCAGTGGAACTTTTTTGTTGTTAGCTTCAGCTTTCCTAATAAGAAAAGAGATGATACCAGAACCTTGATGTTTGCTTAAAAAAAAAAAAAATCATCCCATGCTTGGCATTCAACACAAAATTAAGGGTGGCTATCTTGCACTGGTTTATTAGAAAAATCAGTAGTAAGGTCAAACCTGTGCAGCAAGTTCATAATCTAGACCTGTTTCAAAGAGATATTTTATTTTTGCTCCTTGTTTAACTTATCTAAATTAATAATAAAAAAAAAAGATTTCCACACGTAGAAATATAGATTTTTTTTTCCATCTCACTATACTTTGTTTTTCTTTTTCTTTTTTTTAGCCCAAGCAGCGCACATCCCTGTCTTCCTCTCTGGATGTCCAAAGGCCAGTCAACCACAGCTGTGAACCCAGTGAGGTGAGCTCTTCCCTTGGCTACGCCAGCTTCAGCACCAGTCCCCCTGCCAGCCCTCCTCTCAGCCCCAATCAGGAGGACTCTGCAGGCTCCAACGACGACTGTCAACTCACAGGTAGAACAGTGGCTTTAATATTTCCCTTCAGCTTCACTTCGTCTCATTAGAGGATGCATAGACATCCTAGAAAGGTAGCTTTCATCTTTGTCCAGTGCTAAAATGTATCTGCGATAATCATACTACTGAAGAATGTGAAAAGGATTGACAAATTGTTTGGAAAAAACATTCAAACTAGTAGATTCAATATATTTACCATGACTTGGTGCTCAGGTGGTTTTCAGTCAAAAGTTTGAATGACTTTTAGCTCTAAGGGTGAGACATTGTTTTTGCTGCTGCGGTTGTTCTTTCACTGCATCTTTTTTCGCCTGAGTGAACATAGAAGCTAATCTCTTTCAGCCTAAGGACCAAATGAGACTTTATATCTTTTGCCCTTGGTGTCAAGGAATTGAAATCGTATTTCTGATGCTGTCACACAGGAGGGTAAGCCAAAGAGGCAGGCAAACACCTCACAGGCAGAAATTAGATCTCAGGGGGAAAAAAACAACCAGTCATAGCTGGACTTTCCTTTCAGATTGGATAACTCGGTGGGGATTTGGAGAAAAACTGTTAACCCCATTTCACGGAAAAACATTTTTAGTGTTGTTAGAAAATAGACTTCGTATTGTTTTAATTGGATAAAAATAAAATGAGTTGTGATTCTTGAGTTTCTCTTAATCTGATTGGTTCTTGTATAAGATTTGCTGTAAGGTCTCTTGGTTGCGATTTATAACAGGTATGCATTTATCCTACTGTATAGCTAACGTCAACTACCAGCATGCACTTCCTGACTTTTGAAGCATCTTTTTGTTTTAGTTCAAATTTAAACATCATTTGAAGCATATTAGTCTAATATCTTAAAGAAGCACCTTTGCTATAGCAAGACGATGAAATATCTTCTCTTAAAATAATCATTCATTTATCATATTTGACCTGTAAGAGGTTTGCTTTCATGTAGTACTGCTTTATATATATCATATAAATAGAACTATTATAAATAATATAATACAATATTGTTGGTAAATAAAAAGAAGACTAAAAGTAGTTCAGAAAACAAAAACTCTGCTAAAATGTGTATGAATTTTGTTAACTAAAATGAGACGAGAGAAAATAAGTTTGTAAATTTTTGTCGTGTTATTATATTTTTCTGTTTACCTCACCTGTGCGTCGCGCTGCTCAGTCCGCTGACGCAGGCATTGTCACTCCCTCAATCCCCTTCCTGAACTCCAAGCATTATTCAGATGCAGTGGGACAAAACGGTTTGAGTGAGTTGGAGTTATGGCCGCGTTTTATTGGAAGATCAAGAAGAAATGATATCCGGACAAACTTAAATTACAACCAGGTGAAAAACAATGCAGAACATGTAATGGGTTCTCTTCTTTCAATGGGAGTAAGTTTAGGACTAGGATGTTAACTCAGTTTGGATTAAGATTAGGGATATGTTGGTAATGGTTAAACCTGGGTTAGGCCATAAAATGAATATAAGTCAATAAAATTTCCCTATAAATCATAAAAACAAAGCTGTGTATGTGTGCGTGTATTATGTTTGTGTATCCACAACAACACACATAAATATGGCTAATTAGCTCTAACCAGGCGCTAATAACAGGATAAGAATTTGGTTTTATCTATACCTTACCAGGAAAGCATTATATATAAATTGTATTAAACAGAATAACCTTTAAATCCTTGACTTAAGCCAGACTATAGTGTCTTCAGTTTTCATCAACAACACTAGACAACAATATCCATGAGTTATTCTGACTAAAATAAGGCTATAATGATCAGAGTTTTAGTCGACTAAATAAAATAGTTTTAATGTGACTAAAATTAATAAAAACTAAAAAGACAGTTTGACGCAGAGACTAAACTAAAAATAAAACAGGCTGCCAAAAACAAGCTGTTCTTAATGATCCTCTCCAGATTTTTTTTAAAGGATTCTAAAGTAAAACCAAATGCTTTATTTCAGCCAACGCTTTTAACATTCAGGGATCTGCTTCCTTTGAGATGTGCCTGGAAAACCATCAACGTGATGGATCCAGAATGTCATCCTTATCAAATGGATGAACTAACTCTGCTGACTTGTTTTAGTTTGAATCCATAAATGATGGAGGCCTTCCATTTAAAGGTTGAACCAATGTGCTCTAATCACCTGGGAACCCCTGCTTCTGTTCATGGCTATCTCATAGTTATTCCTCCTTTGGATCCCTTCTTTTCTTTACAACGCCAAGGCTTCTCCCTTCCATCTCTTAGAAACCAGAGACCAAGATATTAAAACTCTACATTAAACTCTGAATTGTAGAATATGCCGGTGAAGATTCTCCATCATCCAGGTCAGAGTCATTTCAGCAAAGTTAAAAAAGTTAAAAGACAACTGACTTGGAGACTAACTACCAGCCTGAAGGGACCAGTCCACCTTTATTTGTGTGATAGTCGTTTCTTTGGACTTAAAAGAGCTGAAGAACATCCCTGTTTCTCCATACTTGGCTGTTTAAATCCCAGTGAAGGTGAAGGTCATGGCCTAAAGACCCTGACAGAATATTAGCTAATGTATGTTTTTTCCTTGCCGTATCTTTGGTAGTCTAATTCTTTTAAATCTTCTGGTTGAACATGCATTATGTCAGATTTATCGGTACAATGTCCGCAAGAACACAAACGCACCTTCTCTTGCAGTTCTTTAAGGATAGAACAACAATAATCAGTTTGATTGTCAAAATCTTCTGATCAGAAGTTTAAAAAAGAATTTTAAAAATAATCTGTGTCCTGCAGGTTATATTGCAGTTATGTGTGTAATGTATGCTTCTTTGACATAGTATTCTCTCTGTTGTATTTTCTATGAAATTATTGTCTAATAAAAGATAAAAATAGGCTATTAGGAGTAAGTTATTAATCTAAGGAAACACATTTTATAGGTCTTGTAAACAAGATTCTTTTATAAATAAAAGTTCAGCTAAAAATCAGATAATGAGATTGTTTTCCAAAGGGAAGCATTATTATCTTAAAATCGAGGTTTTAAAAACATCAGCAAAAAAAGTTGTTGGTTCAGTGGGGAGTCCTTTCTGCTGTCACAGCAGATGAAGATTTGTTGGTTCCCTCTAATGATGCTTGTTCGCCCTGCTGCATTTCAGAGTTTCATCTCTAAATGAAATGAAAGCAGTGATAAACGAGCTGGTTTCATCTACAGCTTAATTATTAAGTCAGTCATCTATCAGCGGCACAAATGAGATCTTTAGTACATTTATCAAAAAAAACAAATGATAATAAAAACAGATATTCTCTCTGATCAGGTGCGTTCACTGTCAGATGTACTTCCGACCTTGATGTCATTAATGTCATTTCCTTGTCAGGCTGCTTTGTGTTACCATAGCGACGGGAGTCTTGTTGTTATAGCAAAGCGTTGTCCTTGGTTACGCTCGTTAACTAGTGATGTAATCATTAGTGCTTCCGTCCCTCACCTGGCTTTCAGTCCAGCTCACATCCTCTGCTATCAGCCACAAACAGAGGAGTTGGAGCAGGGGAGGTCCACCCATCAGGAGGGTGTGTGTGTGTGTGTGTGTGTGTGGATGCTTGTTTCATCCTGCTGCAGTTCAGACGCCCTGCTGGACTTTGATCGCTGTGGTGCCTAAAATGAAAGAAGCGCATCATCAATCCACAGGTGTGTGTGCAGCAGACACACAACGACTCTAAACGAGTGAAAGCTTGAAACATCTTCAGCTTTTATTCCCACTGAAGGAGTGTTTTGGCAACAACGTGTTATTTCCCTCTTGAACCTTCTCCCCTTTTGGCTTGAGGCTGATGTCTGCTGAAGAGAAAATATTGCTCAAAGTCAAACATTTTCTTTTCTTGCTTTCAACAGCTTCTTTTCTGTAGGACTAAATAAGAAAGAAGTCCCAATTTACCAGCTCCTAAACCCTTGTAACCTGTAATGGCATTAATGTGTCTTTAGTGGATTGTTCTGTGTTCAGTGAACGGGGTCTATGAATATATAGATATAGACAGATTTATTTGTCATTTTGTTTACACGTGTAAAACAAAAGGAAATTTCATTTAGAACAGCTCTCTGGACAATTTCATCTTTATTAAAAGTGCATCCTTGAAAAATAGTAAAAAAATAAATAAATATGCTAAACTGACTGTGGTTACTTTGTAGCTTGGTGTTCCCTGATTCTATCCTTCCATGATGGATAAAAGGGAGTAGAGCTCCACCAGCAAAGTAAAATAAACTACGGTAATAGACTTTCTTTAAGGGTGAAAATCAGAGCATCATCTACCTTGATCTGATGTTATTGTCCATTTTTGGTGTCTGTGTCCAACAGCAGACACGAAAGAGAAAGTAGAGTGCAACAGAAAAACAAAAAAATTACATGAGAAATATTTGGATGTCTTCTGAGACACAGTGACCGATTTGTCCAATAGTTGTTTTTTTATATAATTTTTTAAAATGTGCATAAAACTTGTTTGTCTTTGCATTGTCACGTAGTCTGAAAAGTTTAAAAATTGTAAGCATTTTCCTCTAAAATCTAACTTTTAATCTATTCAATCCTTCCTTCTGTCAGTTCATCCATCAATCTGTTCATCTATTATCAGTTTAACCCAGGGATGGAGAGATGCAGACTGAGAGAATCTGGTCGGCAGGAAGAATAAAAAAAGTTAGAAATTCTAAAAAACATGAATTTGTTGTTTGTTTTCTAATTATCCACTGGGGGTGCGCTATTTTAGTCTAAGACCATACACATCACTGGGACAGCCCAGACAGCAGATGGCAGCAATGCACCTTCTGCTGGTATGTTTTATTTTTTATTTGTTTGTGACCCGCTTCCTTGTTTTCTGCTTTTCTTTACATTAACATTAGTTAAAAAAAAGTCTTTATCAAAAAGGAAATAAGTGGAAACAGGATTTTTTTCAAGAACATTTCCCCAGGAAACCTTTGTGCTTATATGCAACAGATGACTTTGTTAAAGTATCTGTTCTTGTAATTCTTTGCACTAGAATAAAATAAAAACAGGGAATCTTTATTCATCGAATAGTTTGCTAGTCCTACTTGACATCCACCTAATTCCCGCTGCATTTCCATATTGTTAATTAATTTGCACTTTCCCTATCAAATACATAAACCTAATTCATCTGCACATCATTCAACACTTCTGTTTCATATACTTATTCTTTTAGTTCATTCATTCAGTATTTTTATTTCTTTGTAAGTTTGTCCATCTGAGGTAGATCTCCTGCTCCTTACATCCATCCGTCTCTTTTATTTAAACTTTCTGCAATCAAAAGATGTTTTACTGTTTAATTCTATGCTTGAAAAAGTGATTTGGAAACCACTAAGAACTCTTTAAAAGACTGAATTATGGAAATGTGTAGAAATCCTGCACATCCTAATCACCCCCGGAGAAATTGATAGAAAAAATATACCACTAGTTTAGCTCCGATATGACATCACTTTCCTTAAAGGGTAGGAAATTGATATGTCAGATTCTGTAAAAATTAGAGAAATTGTCCTTTAATGTATTAAAACCACCAGATGTTCACAACCTTATTTTCTCAGAGCACATTGAGAGCATAAAGTTAGCAAGCAAATGAGCATTTTAACGATTCTAATGCACTGCTGCAATAGATTTGGTTTTTCCAAGCATGGTTCCACCCCAAACAGAAGGCCTCCCTGGGCTGAGAGCCATATTTTATGTCAATAAAATGTCATATTTAGTTGTTTTTGCCCTGCAGCAATTATCACTTTCTTCTTCATATTTATTATTATGTAATATATTTACAGAAAAATGCTCCATACAAACATGACGGCAACACTGCAGAGGTATTTTGCTTTTTTTACATTTGAAAAAGTACAATAAATTATATAAAACAATGTAATTTTACACTAAAGCACAGCAGTAAAGTTGTTTAATTGTTTAGCACATTTTATGTTAAAAGTTTCTTATAGCATTATTAACTAATACAACTAACAAAATCAAAATACAACAAAAAACTAAGGTTTTAGTTGTATTTTGATAAACTTTCTAAAAACTTTTTTAAGGGGGAAAAAGATTAAGAGTAGATGAAAAGTATTGATATGTAGATTTGTCACTTGAGCACCTCATGTTATATTATGTAGAGGCATTTCTCCTCTCTCATAGTTTCCGTCTTAACTTCCTGCACCAGGAATAGATTGGCACCTAATCATAAGAAATTTTTTAAAACAAATTTTCCCTCGTGTTTCTGCGTTTTCTTCTGCCGCTCTGCTCATCCCTCCTGCTCTCTCTTCTTATTAGCAGTGTAAGGCTCATTGTGTGGTAACCATGGTAACAAGAGGCTAACGGGGAGAAAAGAGACATAGACGAAGGGAACAGAGCAGCGTTACACGTATGTGGGTACAGAAGACAGAGTCTGAGGATTCAAAGGGTGCCAGTGAAAAAAGCGAGTGGGTGACAGAGAATGGGAATGGAGGGTGGGGTGGTGAGGGGGGTGGTGGGGGGGTGAGAATTAAAAATGAGGACAAGAAGGTGAGGAGTCAGTTTTGTTATTCTGCACACCATATAAGGACTTTCCTTCCTTTTGTCTTGATTTCACATCTGTATCTCCTCTTATATTACCTCTAAAAGCCATCAGCTGTTCTAACAATAATCTAACAATATTCCCAATGAATCCCCAGTCCTGCAGCAGTTTATGCTGGTGTCAGCCACCTGCGTAGGCTGCTGGACAAAAAGAAGCCCTATTTATAACCCATTCTATCACCAGGGCTGATGTTTTGCAATATAACTCAGCTTTATGCAATCGTGGCCCCAGACAACTCTATACAGAGCACGGAATACAGCACAGTGTTTATCCAGAAGCGGTTGCAGTCCATGAATTATGCAGTACCCCCCTTCAATAAGTCTGTGACAAACATGCACCAATCTGCAGGTGTCAATTTGTTTATCTGGAAACAGTTTAGTTGCTGGAAAGGCTGCAGCTTCTTATGAATGAATATTTAAGTGTTTTTCAGTTTTTTCAGCAGTTTCTGCTTGAAAATACAGGTACAACAAAATTTCTTCTTGAATTTAAGATCAGTCACCTTTAGACTTTTTCTTTTTGCAAGCTGACTTAAATGTTTGATGCTTTGTCAGGATGGTAGCAGCAGATTTTACTGGCAAATTTCTTTCAAATGAGCCAAACACTACTAGGTTTCACCTTCTAATATCACTTGGAAAAAGTGTATGAAAATAACAGAATAAGTGACAGAGTTAAGAAAAATAAACAAACACAATACTCCCCTGTACAGTGTTTTTACAATATGAATACTGTGTATCTATAGAATAAACAATCAAGAAATAGCTGTTGACATTTTTACAGTAATGGATATGTGAAAGTAGCAACAACACCAGAGATTTGCAAAAAATGACAACAGGATTTCATGTAACTAAGACAGAAACTGTGCAAAATCAGCATGAATGTGACAATTTATTGAGGTTGTTGGGAACAGGGATGGATATAAAGTCTTACATCTGCTGGGAGGAAGGATCTGTGATAATGCTCCCTGGTACCTTTAGGGTGCAGCAGTCTGTCAATGACAGAGCTTTCCATATCAGCAACAGCTTCATGCATGGGGTGAAAAACATTATTCAACCAACATGTTGTTTTAGTTGGATATAATAGAATAGAAAATCCATTTATTGTCTCATGACGGGGAAATTGTCCTGTTACAGAAACAGCAAATGGTTATATATCTGCATAATGTAGCATAGAATATACAAGGTTTTTTTATTTGAATACAGTTGCAGTGAAACATGCATTTCTGAGTTATCAGTATGTTTAAGCTGCTTTTTTTTTTAACTCTGGAGTTTTTTCTGTCACCTTTCTGCATTTGATTCCAGCTTTTTTGGGTGTTGGATTTTCAACCTAAAGCTTCATTGGCCCAGTTTGACAGTTCCTGGTCCAATCTATCCATTACTGCGTGACTCCCCTTCAGTGTCTCTGGGATTCATTTTGAAAAGGAAGACCCAACATGCCGATGAGTCATGTTGAAAGCTCCCAACACAAAAGAAGCTCACGCAGACAGCCAGACTCTGTTCAAAATAACTAAATGGAGAGACTGTGGGGAAATGTAGCATGCCAGTCATCCTGCTATTGGTTCACTGAAAGACAATATAGTCTGAATAATTGGTTTTCCAGGATAATTTTAAACTTAATGAGGAAAGAGAGTTTGGAGAAATGCTATTTAATAATTGGAGCTAAATCATGATTTGTTTCATATTTTAATATCAAAAGTTTTGAGCTTCATGTATCGTTAAAACTTTGCTCTGAGCAATTTAAAAGCATCACAAGGTGTTATTATATAAAGTCTCCAATGTGGTGGAGCTCAGCTATGCTTAAGAAGAAGCCAAGAGGGTAGCTGTTTAAAATAGCTGATAACCTCCCTGAAATAAGAGCTGGATAAAAATAAAACAAAAAAACACTGAATCTGTAGTCAGACGTCGTCATCGCTGCTGAATACATGCAACTGTCACCATTCTTTTCCGTCTCTCACCAGAACAAATGTAATTTTTCTGACACCACTGAGAGACGTCCGTCACTTTTCACGGGACTTGGAAAAACGTGTTACCACAGGAGACAAGCCTGTTGCTGTGGCAATAAACTGTGGAGTCAGAAATGAAAGAGTCGGTTCAGCATGCGGAAAGTGCCCCCCCACCTTAAGGCTGGCTGTAGACACATACAGGCTATCAGCAATAAAGTGATGCTCTCAGCAGGGAGCTGCTATCTGCAGCTCAACCTTCCACAGAAAACAGTTTAGTGCAGACTGATGGTGCATGTTACTGTAAAACTACTTCTGGTGTCATAAACAGTTCGACTTCAAGCGAACTACCAATAACTTTGCACATCTACTTGATAAATAACGAAGTTTTAACTTATAAAAATTGGCCAAAAAATTAGATTTTTGGAAACTGCTTCTAGGAATCATTTTTCTGTCCTCTTGGCTGATTAATGTGGCCATTTTTATAGCTGTCCTCCTCAACTCTACAGTTTTTTTGTTTGTTATCTTTTCTCAGAATAACGACTCCGAGTGCAATTAACCAATCATTATGGGCGGTTTCATCACCTGCATGTTGGTTTGTTAGCGCTCCTGCAGTAACTTGATATTGACTAAGTTCCTGCAGGACCAGCTACATGTAGCTCAGCCTTTCTTCTCAGAGATGACTGACAGCTCTGATATTGCTCTGTAGTTTTTTAATAACAGTTGCCGCGCTGCCAGCAGAGACGAAGCGATGAACACATCCCTATCAGATGTTTGGATCATCTCCCAGGTCCTTCTGCTCCCATGCAAAGAAAAAACGCCCAGATACTGTATATGAAGCCATGGTGTTTTTTTTTTCTTTATTGTCTGTAGCTGCATTTGGATTCCTTTTGGCGAGACTGCCTGTCACCTCTTTGTTTTAAGTTTGTTGTGTTTATCTGTGGAACTTCGAGGTACTCTCTGACCTTTAATCTTTGTCAAAATCAAAAATTAATCAGGTCATTTCTGATTACCTGTGATGGATAGTCATTTTTTAAGGCCTGTTGTGATCGTGTGAGAATTTACTTTGACAGATCCAATGTTTTTTTTCAAAGTCTCCACCTGGTCTCTCTTTCATGCCCCATGTCATTCAGACCTTCACTCTGTCAATCCCTGTATTCCCTGGACATCGACTCAACCTCCCCATTGGTCTCTCTCTGTCTGTCATTTCTTGTTTTAAATTCCCTTTCCATCCATCACTTTTCTTTCTTTTAAAATTTCAGTGCATTGCAACACTTTTTTTTTGTTCCTTTCACTATTTTATTTTGTAGAAAAATGTCTCTGTCCATTTTTCCTGTTCTTTATGTGTATTACTGTTGTGAGGAATTGAATAGTAAAGGGAAATTTATCAAATTAGTTAAAAAAATCTTTTGTTTGCCCCTTTTAAACCCATTTTCTAACTTATTTTCCTGTTTAAATTGTAATAAATCTATATTTTTTACAAGAACCCCTCTACAAATAAAAATCATATAAACAGGTAAAAATTGCAAATAATATCAATTCAATTCAATTCAGTTTATTTATAAAGGGCCAATTCACGGCACATCATCTCTACAGTAAGCACTTTACAATTCAAGCAGATCATACAGTCAAATTGATTCAATGTTTTCTATCTAAGGAAAACCAGTTGATTGAATCGACTCATTGACTTGAAGCACTAAGCATGCATGTAGCGACAGTGGAGAGGAAAAACTCCCTTTTAACAAGAAGAGACCTCCAGCAGAACCAGACCATCTGCTGAGGCCGACTGGGGTAATTAGTAGTTGGCCTTAGTAAGTCGTGTATTTTTTTGCTTTTAACCTTTATGAAATGTGAGATTTAGGCGTACTTTTAATGATCATTTGCTTGATTAAATGAGATTGTGTTTATTTATCGTTTACTTTTTCAAAAAGCCAAATAGTTTTGCTCGACACTGATACAAAATTGTAACTAAATGTTACACAGCTGAGAAGTCATTTGAAGAAGAGCTGAAGCAATATAGTATATTTATAATATTACCAAAAGCAATTATATTTTTGCTTTTAACTGATGAGTCTGAGGATTTTAGACTAAAGATGTTACATTTTTAAAGGTGGTTACAGGCTGGCGTAGCAACCAATGATGTCATAACGACCAGCTGCACAATTTTTCTGGTTAGGAAATCATATATTAACTTTTCAGTATTCCTGCAAGGCTTTTTCAGCCAGTTGGAATATGTTCAGTATAATATGTAACATTAATGTTTTATCTTTACACAATACTTCATAACTATATATATATATTATCGCTTCACAAAAAGTAATTAGATATTTATACAAACCTGAAGTTTAGAATTCTGTTTTTATATATATGTGATATAGAGATGAAAGAATAATAATTGCACCATCCACTAAGCTTTTCTTCTACAGAATGCAAAAAAATTAATTAAGAAAAATATTTCCAACAAGTATATTACATATACATCATATAATCGTCTTCAGATTTATTGCTAAATGAGTTTTGTATTGATATACTGTATATTAATATATTATAAATGATTACAATGACTGCTCTGCTACATTAAAATGTTTTTTTTCACCTTAGCATTAACATCATTGTCTGTTACATCTAAAACCCTTAAAAGATAACATGTATCAGAAATGCAGTTAAATATTAAACCGCTTTGGAATATCAAAGCACTTTATTAAAGACTGTATATAGACTATTCTGCTTCTGTTCACTAGTTATGCTCATCCTGTCAGACGACCAACACTAGTTGGCCTGATGACTGCTTGTCTCCCATTCATCCTTAGATATATAAAAGTGATTCATTTTTTAGACACCATATCACTGCTAATTATTTGAGAACAACTGGACACTTAAAAGAAATGGCCATTTCGCCTTCTTAATATAAGTATCGAAAAACATTTTTTTTTTTTTTTTTAAAAGCATCTCTATCACACAAATTTAGCCTTTTGAGCGCTGAGCCATGGTATAATGCTACTTCTCGTGATTCCTGCATGTCTTTTCTTGTTCAAATGGAATCCATTCACTAAAAAAAATATTTTTATTTTTACTGGTGAATGCATTAATGCATTTTCTAACGTTTGCTTTTGTAGTGACTTCAGACACCCAGATATGTGCCCTTAGGCACAGTCGAGATATTTTTATAAGACCTTTGAAATTCCGTGGAAGATAATTACAGAAACAGGAGACTTAATTAACATGGAAAATATTGCTTTTTAATCTAAATAGAGATTGTGAATTCTGATACTTTAGCTGTATGATCATGCTCGCTGTTGTTAAATTAATTAAAAATATTTAATTATTCCCATATTCCTGTTCCAGGCCTTTCATAACAAGCTTACAAGATGCATCAGATCTAGCAGTGGCTCACGAGGAATTGCAGCCTGCTATACATCGCTCAAAAAATAAAGGGAACACATAAACAACACAATATAACTTAAACATCTTTGAAATTAAACTTCACTTGGGAAGCAACACTGGGTGGCAATCAGTTTTACATACTGTGGTGGAAATGAAATTAAGTATATAATAATTAGCAAGACACACTCAATAAAGATGGGGTTCTGCAGGTGGGGACCACAGACCAGTTCTCAGTACTTATATTTTCTAGCTGTTTTGGTCATTTTTGAATGTTAGTGGTGCTTTAAGACTCGTGTCAGCACGAGACGGACTCTACAACCCACACAAGTACCTCAGATAGTTCAGCTCATCCAGGATAAAACCTCAATGTGAGCTGTAGCAAGAAGGTATGAAGACCTGACGTCTAAAGATGGGGGTTTTGCTTACAGCTCGACACTGTGCAGGATGCCTTGTAAATTCAGCACTGGTGCGCTGTGCTCTTTACAGATGAAACTGCGTTCACACTGAGCACATGTGGCAGAGTTCATCCTAATGCAGGACAATGCTAGACCTCTTGTGGCTGGAGTGTGTCAGCAGCTCCTGCATTGCATTAAAGCAATGTACTGGCACGCCCATTCCTCAGACCTGAATCTGATTGAGCACATCTGGGACA
Organism: Cyprinodon variegatus; assembly: GCF_000732505.1. Classification (NCBI taxonomy): domain Eukaryota; kingdom Metazoa; phylum Chordata; class Actinopteri; order Cyprinodontiformes; family Cyprinodontidae; genus Cyprinodon; species Cyprinodon variegatus. The sequence goes on along the minus strand of NW_015151273.1, from coordinate 82,504 downwards.
TTATGTATTGATCCGTCCACCAATGTCAGGTTTTTTGGAACAGACTGTCCAGGAGTTGGTAGATGCTTTAGTCCAGGTCTGGGAGGAGATCATCCGTCACCTGATCAGGAGCATGCGTAGGTGTTGAAGGGAGGTCATACAGGCCACATACAATACTGAGCTTTATTTTACCTGTTTTAGGGACATTACATCAGAGTAGTGTCTTTTTTCACTTAAATTTGGTGTGTGACTCCAAACTCAGGACTCGATTGGTTAATACATTTAATTTCCAATGAGGATTTATGTGTGATTTTGTAGGCGGCACATTCATCTTTGTACAGAACAAAATATTCGATCAGAAGATTTCAATCATATTGCTCTAGGACGTGTTATTTGAGTGTTCCCTTTATATTTGAGCAGTGTATATACAGCCTATTTTCCTATGTATATGAAAGAAGCATCATATCATATACAGAATCCTATGAAAAAAATCTGCGGAATTGTATTTTATGTGGAAAATTTTCAGGTGATTGCCATGAATATTCAACAATCTGCAACTCTTTTGGTCATCATTTCTGTAGAAATTCCCAGATGGTTTTGACCTGACCATTCACAGACTCTCCTCTAGCCTTTTTGCTAATTCTAGAAAACATTTTTTTTTTTGTCTAACCTAACAGAATCTTTCAATTTGATCCGAAGGTTAACCTTTTTCTTTTGCTTAAATTTCATATTTTATGCATAATTCAGCTTTTTAGACTAATAATCTCTAGCTTGGAGCACATTTATGAACCACAGGAGCTCATGGTTATGTGAATGTCAAGTTCACTGAAAATTTTTACTAGGTGATTCATTGGAAAGATAGAAGAACATGGAAAAAAATAAATACATATTCCATAATCAAAGAGATCAAGATTCAATGTAAACATTTACTTTATTATAAAAGAGAAAAGGCGCAACCAATGGAGGAAAATAAATGAAACTGGGTAATTTCACTGCTAATCAAGGCTTTTTTTGTTGTTTTTTTTTTTTAAAAACTTGGGTCTAAAACTTAAACTTAGTCTATAGCACAGCCTCCACTTACTACAGGACAGCAACTCTGAAAAAGAAGCTCGGACTTCTATGAAATGGTAAAGGTCCATGCCTAAACTAGCAAAGAATATATATTGATTTGTTGAAATAATTGTACATATGCTTTCCATTCAACTTTAGTGCATTTCAGTGTTGGACATGTTGCTTTGAAAAAGTAATTATAGTTACTAGTTACTTCTCCCAGAAAGTAACTGAGTTTTTATCTGAGTTACTGAGTTACTCCACAATGAAAGTAACTAGTTACTAGAAAAAGTATTGCGTTACTTTTGCTTTTCTCGCCCCTGTAACCCTCAACACCCGGCCCCCACCCTCTCACCGTGTGTTTCAAAAGCCAGCTGAATAGAGAGGACGACAAAGACAAGTACCTTAATTCTGAAATCCTGTGTTTTTTGGGTTGTTATAGACCATCCATCCATCCGTCCATCCATTTGATCGTTCACGCTCTCCGTAGTTCCCCTGCTCCTTTAGCGAGCATGCGCGTTTCCTGTTGCTTGCGCGGTGCGGAGATGCAGGGGAAACCGTATCTGATGGGGAAACGCAGCTCGACGTATTTCCATCTGGAAAACATTGTTTTGCTGCTGGAGTCCTCCTCACTCTCCATATCTTTGTGTATGCTGTACGTTAAAACCCGGCAGCAGAAACACCCACCTACCCAACTGACAGACGTAATCTCACTACACATCAGCCATTCTCATCCTCCCCCTCTCTCATGACAAGGCGTGCACGAGTCCTATCATGAAAAAAGGTTAATTGTGCGACCTGAGTAACGTGCAGTAACGGGGTGTCTGCAATGGTAACTGCGTTATAGTTACAAAGTAATTAGATTACTCGTTACTAAAAAAAGGTAACGTCGTTACTTTCAACACCGTTAGTCCCATCACTGGTGCATTTGTGCTTCTTACAGAGGAAATTTCATTAAGATTGAGTCAAACTGAAGAAAAACCCAAAAGACAAAAAAGAAAGGAGGCTCATGAGGGATTGAATACAAAAGGAAAGCACACATTCTCAAAACCATACATTTATTTTATATATATGCTATGATTAGTGAGTGATTAACCAAAATGTATTTTAACTTAATCTATAGATACCAAACCCTGCTTTGCAGGAACAGCTATGCTATGCGTTTACTGAAGGTACCAGATGCCCTCAGCTCAAACTCTGTTTATCTTAAGCAGCTAATGGTCTGGAACATATAGCTTTATCATAATAAATGACAACATAAAGCTTAAGAAGTCTTAGATGAAATACCTGTGATGTTTACGGCAGTCACAGAAATTTGACTGCTCTTGTTTGTTTAGAGGCGAACACATCTTTTCCAGACGCAGTCCGTCTCCAGGCTGTGCTGCTGCTTGTCGCAACCTGTTTGCAATAGTGTATATTGTGTCGCAATAAAAAAATCCAGGAATGCAGCTCAATGATCTTCTGCTCTTTCACCATTTCATTCTTGGACGGTTGCTGCCCTTCAGCAGAGCAGGATGTAGAGCTATCCAATAAAAGCTTATTACCATACATAAACCTTGATAGCTTTTTCATTTAACTGGTACCTCAAGTGGATTTTAAGGTAAGCAATGCAGCTTTTTTCAAACAAACTTACCTCAGGAGGCAAATTAAAAGTATTCACTGTTACCTGTCCTCTAATCCTGCTGTTGTAAAATGCATTTATGTAATTATTCTGGTGAAACTATGAATTTTGACTTCACCTTTACCTTCAAACACTGAACTTTGGTAGGAACTGTACAGTAATTTACCCTCTGCCGTGACAGATAATTTACTTTTCCATCTGCAGTACTTTTGAGCTCTGTTTACTTCCACTCTCCACATTCCCCTCGCTTTCCTAGAGGCTGAAAGCACTCAGATACCCAGAAAGTCAGATTGTTCCCATAGCTACCAACATGCTCACCTGTTGCCATTGGTTTTCAACTTCAACAAAAAAGAGAAAAGCTTGGAGTGAAGAGGAGGACTGAGTGGCGTGGAGATTGTTGATGTTCATACAGATATAATATTTAGCTAAATTTTACATGATAAATTTTACATTTCTCAAGATTTTAACTTCTAATCATGAAAAGTTGAAATCTCTTGTTTTGGCTTTGCTGCTATCTGCAAAGTCACAGAAGGAATATTAATTAGATATATAGCAAACTTCCAATTCAGTCAATCAATGGATAGAAAACCACAAGATGATTGGATGGGATCCACCACATGTTTTCTCAATCCAGCCTTTAAAACACAGTTACTAGCAGTGATGTGCTTCATGACGAGTCCTTTGTAACCAGAACTATATGAACTGACAATAAAAGCTTCTATTTTGGCTTTACTTGAAGTAAAAACACTTGGTTGCTTTAAAAGCTTTTTAATCAGGATATAAACGACCTCAGTATAAGAAAACATGGAAAGGAAAACTATTTTATAAGGGGTCTTTTTTTCCCCTATTTCAGCTGATCCGCTTTTTTTTATCTGTATTTTTTACCACCGAACTATGAAATAATAAAAAAAAAATGTTGTTTAAAATTACATTTGTCATAAATTATTCTGACAAATTAAACAAAAATTATAATTTTAAATAAAATCGGATCCATTTTTTATATCAGTTGTGATGCATAAAGCTTTAATGTGCAATTTATATATATATATATATATATATATATATATATATATTCTGTATATATATATATATATATATATACAGAATATATATATATATATATATATATATATATATATATA
>NW_015151273.1:74586-77133 GCF_000732505.1 Cyprinodon variegatus | reverse complement strand
AAGAATTAAAACACAAATATTAAGAATCAGTGTATAAATGATTTTTGAAATATAAGTTTCAATATATAGACTTTGGCTGTCAATGACATATTGCAACAAATTTCAAAATTTGATTTTGCTGCTTGTGAAGGAGGATAATCACTGATGCAGCTTAAAGGGAAGCCATGCATGGATGGATGGATGAAATTAAAGTTGTATCCATACTAGGGATGCAGGATATATTGATATATTCATGTTAGCATCAGTATTGGCTGTTATTCATCATTTTTTATACATTAATGTTATTGAGCGCTTTATAAATAATGCACTAAAGGTAGGCATCTGTCTATAACTATACATATTAGTGTTTTGTGGTACTCTTGCATTCTCAACAATAGGAAAGCATTCAATAAATATGTTTGAGCTCATTTTTGGAAAATATAAACTCTATTGAAAGCGTTCGCGTTGAGTAGCTGTGGGTCCATCAGCCACTACCCTCGGGCTTAGAGCGTCCCATCGCTGCACCCCCCTATCATCATATGGCTCAGCAGCACCAGTCAAACAAGCATTATTTGTTGGGGTGTGCTAAATTTGTTCCTATTGTCTTTAGATTATATTTAGATTATTTGACACTTGTTGATTTGTCTTTCTGTTAATATTTTATTTTCAATTGAGATACTGAAGGAAAAATCACAAAAACGCCAAAAGGTCGACATTTTCATAATGAATTAAGCCTAAATATAAAAAAGTATCATTAGCACCAACATTCCTGGTATCGCCAACCTCTGCTGCACATTTCTTGGGATTTACATCACAGTTTTAAGTGGAAATGGGCGTGGCTTCCGCTCTTCTGATCCAGTTCAGTTTTTGTTCTATAAACATAGTAATTGTTTCCCTATTGTCAGGCATGAATTTAGCTAATATGAAACACATTTTCAGTGCTGATGTAATTACATTCAAATGGCTTCAATGCAAACATTTCTATCTGTAAAGTTTTACCATCATGGACCAGGTTATTAAAAAACATATAGTTTATTGAACTGCAGCGCTAAAAATCATAGGTCCTGTACAGTTAAGTTTTTTTTTTTTTGTTAATAAAAAAGAGTTACATATGCTGCTTTTCTACAGGTTGAGTCGTTTCTGTGGCTGTGAAGGTGTCCTAAATATCCGGGTCTCCGTTGTTTTTTATTGAGGAAAAATAGAATCATCCATAGGATGGCTGAATATGGCATAAGGGATACAGACCAATTTAAGAATACTTCAAGCTCACCTGAATCAACAGATTTTTTTAGTATGTCTGATATATAAGAAGTGGTGGTGCCTGTTTAATTTCGGATTGTTGTAATCATGCCTTGTTGAATTTCATAGAAAACACTAGTAATGGAAATTACATGGCTTTTAGTGTTTCTACATGTGTTATAAATGGATATAGCAGTTAAAGAGCTGCCGTATATATATGCATAAATAAAAATGGAGAAACAATCTTGTTTTTTCATTAAGGTTTGCAATGAGCTATTTGTATTTAGGATTAAAAGATTTGCTGAGTGCTTGTCAGAGCTTGGTTGGCTGTTTGTGCTGAGATGCTATCGGCTCAGTTTTAAGGGTTGTGAAATGCGTGTGAAGACACAACCATCTTAAAAACACACACCCTGGGGAGAAATGGGAGCAGTGGAGCCAAATGTTTCTCTACGCCTCCTAAAACCACCACCAGAAGGATAACTGGAAAGATTTATACACTGCAGTGTTGTGTTTTACCTAAAGAATGTCAAATACGTTCTGTGAAGACGTCAGAGGATTGTTGGCATATAAAAATGTGATATATTATGTCTCAGAGAAGAAAGGAAAATTGCTGGTTTTCTTTCTGAGCTGAATGTGAGATCCTGCAAAAATCAAACCTCAGACATTCTGTCAGCTTCTGAGTTGTTGTTATTGTCAAGAAGACAAAGCAGGCAATAAAGGAGTTTTCAAATTGGGTTAAAATGATAATAAATTACCCCATTAGTTTATATCATATATTAAAGTTGCTGCTATCAATATATTTTGTCACTAATTTCAGAAAGGAAAACTTATTAATTATAAACATAAATTAAACATGAAGTCCAATATTTTTTAACCCCATTTTCCCTGTAATGTTAAGGGTTTTGGCCTACAGATAAAACCCAAATTCCCTGTTTTAAAAAAAGTTGTAATAAAATGTTTAAATTATGAATGTCAATAATGTCACGTACACCATCACTGGGAAAGATGTGAACTTGACATGTATGGAAGATGTTCTTCGACACAAGGAGGATGAGTAAATTAAAAAGGTGTTTGCTAAAGAAGCTGTTTGATCAGAGTGATTTATTCATAGAAAGATGCACCATGAGGGAGATAATGGTCAAGTAAAATGGGGAAGCTTCCTGTGCATCACATCTATGGCCACCAATGGGCTAGTGTTGCAGACCTCCTGTCAAATGATTCCTGCTAAATGGCCTGTACTTAAAGGAATAGTACACCCAAAACATGATTAGCCTTCATTTTCTACTCACCCCCATGCTGAACAACACTCTGGAGTACTTTTTTGATATC
>NW_015151273.1:39033-74196 GCF_000732505.1 Cyprinodon variegatus | reverse complement strand
TGTTGAGGAAGAGCATGAGTTCTTTGCCGAGCTGAATGCGCACTTTCATCTGGTTTGGTCTGCCGCGGTTTCCGTAGACTCGTGAACGCGTTTTCCAAGTCTGAGGTCTTGACCAAAGCGCTTTCCACTACATTCAGTCATTCACCCATTTATGCGCACACTGATGTTGGCCCTGAGGCTCACTGACAGTAGCATGGCTGCCGTACACCGGCGCCACCAGGCCCTCTGACCGCCATCAGTAGGAAATACGGGTGAAGTGTCCTGCCCAAGGACACAACAACAATGAAAGCTGGAACCAGGGCTTGAACCGACAACCCTTCAACTCCTTCATCAGACGCCACTGTCTCCCCGACATGAAAAGAGACCTACCCAGTAGTGTCTCACCTTGAACAAGGAGAACGCATGTTGGACTCTTGCTTTAGGGTCCAATGTCCTTTTTTTTTTTTTTTAAATGAAGTTAGTTTTTAATTTGGAAATCAAGATCCCAGAGTTTGGAGGACAGTGGGATGGTACCGAATTCATTGAAGTTCACTGTGTTTTCTGAGATTCAGAGTCAATGAGGCTATTTTTAGAGCATTTTATGCTTCCAGAAAACTACCCTGAACTGAACCTCCTAAATAATGTATTAGGTATAGTAAAGATTAGAGATGACCCAAAAATGCAGATGGCCTGATGTCCCCCATTAAAGCATTTTGGGCTTTCATTGCACCTCAGCAGAACCACAGGCTGACAAACAACCCCCCCACAAAAAAAAAAAAAAATTAAAAAAGCCAGCCTGCATTGATGTGTAGCTAATGAAACAGGAAGCTCAACCAGGTAGCAAAATTATAAACATACTTGCTAGGCCTCACATTTCTTTTCAAAATATTGTTGTTTTTTTGTATTTGCTTATGTTATATTGAGATTTTAATTACAGGAGTTTAAGTTTTCATTGTCTGAACACCATCATTCCAAACACAATAAAAAAAAAAGGCTTGACATTTTTTTATTTGTTTATTGAATCTACTTGCGTTTCACTTTTTAAATGAGTCACCTAAACTCTTGATTTAGTTTTTATGCCGACAGCACTTTTTAATTTCTGTTGTAAATCACATTTTGAGTCGATCTCACTGTAGAGTGAGTCATATCTTCAGCCCTGATTAACTGTGGTCTGTTAATGGACGTTCTTTAAACACATCAGACAACACAGCAGAGCAGGGAAAATGCAATATTCACACTTGACATAAAATAGCTCTCTGTTCAAGGGCTAACATCATTGTTGTTCCACGTAATCACTGTTACCTTAGTTTGCAGAGATGGAGATTTCTGCAAAAAATCAGCCGGCTTTGCTGTTGGTCTTATATTTATATTATATTTGTCTGAATGAACCACGTTAAACGACTTTGAGGACTTTGTGTAGATGACACTAGAGCTACGCAGATGAAGGATAATTTAGAAACAGTTTATGCATATATTAAATCATTTTAGCATATAATCAGTGGGTAAATATAAATCCTACTTCTTATTGATTAGAAGACTTTCTCTATACTTAGAATGAATTACTTAAGTCAAAAAGAGCCGTTTAACAATACCTCCCTAACGACCGAGTCTTAACAATCATAGACAGGTTTCAGGTATTACAGGAGACAATCCCCCCCCTTAACGGCAATCCCCCCTTTTAACGACCGACCCTTAGAATCATAGACAGGTTTCAGATATTACAGGCTAACGATGGAACTAAACGACCCATTCATCAGTTACCATTTGCATGTTTCCAAGCGATACAAGGCTTTGTCTATATAAGACTCAAACTCACTGCGGATCCAGACATTTGAATTGAGAAAGCCTCCTAGAGAGGTTGCGAAACGTCTTCAAATGGTGAAAACCAAGTCCAGTGGATATTTTTTGAATTTTTACGGAATAAGTGAAATGTATCCATTCCTCACCCGGCGATACTGGAAAAAAACGGAGATAATCTGAGGAGTCACACCATATGCAGTTTAAAGGGATACCTTTAGTTATCCACATCACTGTTTTAGTTTTTTCTATCTAAAAAATTAACTGTTGCTTATTGGACCTTAAAGGTATAAAGGAGACAGATTCGTTTTTCAACTCAATTAACAAATGCATAGAATTGTTAGAAAAATGGCTAACCTGTTTATACCTACCAGTATGTCAGGGCTGAAATATTTAACCGAATAAATCATGATTGATTTTTGACATAATCGTCAACTAATTTATTTACTGAGTAATTATTAACTGGAATATAGAGACTCTAAATGATTCTTTAGGTGGCAGAGAAACCCACTTAGAGCAATAATTATACCAAAATTATAAAAACAATATATAACATTTTACATCCAAGATAGAAAAGGCTCTATCCAGATCTCCTCAAATGAAAAAGTTTTAATTTCAACCGGTTTAATTTTGTAAAAACTCTTCTTTGAGGAATATTTGGCTATCCAATTATAAATCAATTAATCGAAAAAATTATCAACAGATTAATCGATATGCAAAATATTTGTCAGTTGCAGCTCTAAGTATGGTCCCTACAGTCAAAGGAATAACCAAAAGGTTCAAAACTAGAGCTGTAGCTAACAGAGCTTGCTTTAAATGCAAACTTTTACAGTTTTCTAAACTGTAGCAGAGATTTAACTGGAACCTTGAAATGTGGTTAGATGGAGACCAAAATTATAACAAAAATTCAAGGAAATAAAACTGTTTTTAGTTTACCGTAAGGTTATTATATAATGTCATTATTTATCATTATTATGGTGATATAATTTCATTAGATGTACATGAATTACACCAAACCTCTTGAGCTTTGCTTTGTAACCTAAGATCTGAGTTCTCAGGTCTACATTAGGCTCAGCCATAATAAAAGTTCTCTGTTAAAGTTTACCAATGTTAACAGAAATGCATTCATTGGCTTCAGTTTCAAAAGTGCACAATCTTATCTGTGTTTCTGAAATCTCTAAACATCAGTTATTGGATTAGATATCAAAATAGGTGGAAATCCTTCTATTACATTAATGTAAAACATTTTGGAAGGTAGGGTTATGAGCTGAACATGTTAAAAATCTGAATGTATTTGGTCTCATTTCATTAGTTTTGTTTATCTGTGGAGTCCTTTCAATTAACTGTTACTGTATTAAATTTGTGCACATGCAAAGGTGAGAGGATCTATTTTCTCTTACTATGTGCATATTTAACATTTGGTAAAAATAGTGTTCATGAATCTGTGATAAAAGAAACAACTGCACATATTTATTTACTTTTTATTTGTTACTTTTCTGTCTTTTATTTTTTATCCGTGATTTGTAAAATGTGAACATGTGTGAAAGGTGTACTACTACTGCACAAAAATTGCCCATACTGGGACAAATAAAAGCTACTGAACTGAACTGAAAATGAAACAAGTCAGGAAAAACAAACTACTAGTCTGGCTACATTTTATAGGGTTCTAGGTTATGGTGTCATTACTTGTATGCATGGTGCATCTAGTGCACTTAGCTGTTTAGACGCCGTTTCACTATTTACTTTTAAAGCAAATTAATTAGGCTGCACAGATCACTAGTACATAATAATCCATTTATTGGACCTTGTTAAGAGCACAGCAGCAGTGGTATGTTATGTCCAAAACTTTACTGTCCTCTAATTCTGTCTTCTTTTGGTTCTCTAATGCTTTCAAACACTCACTAGCTTTTCTTTTGAGTTTCGAGTATTAAAAGAACTGTTTTCTTATTTTCCCCTGTATTTTTGGAGTGATCTTCAGAGCACATCTCAAATTTGTGTTATTTTGGAGTGTTTGAATCTCCTATAAAAACTTCTGTAACTGAAAAGTGTAAATGTTCTTTTTAGGCTGGATCTTTGCTTTTTTAGCTTCTATTTTGTTGACTGACCTGATTTATTCCACGTGTTTTTATTTTATTGCTAAACTTTTAGCCTGTACTCCTAATTTGTGTTTTTTTTTTTAAGAAAGCTACTCTCAAATAAGAGCCATAAATGTTAAGAGACCTCCTGGTTAAATGAGCTTTAATAAAATTAAATGTTTCATCTGCACATCAGGCAAGCAGGTCAAATGATGTCAGCATCCATTATAGTCTCTTATTCACTGTCTGCGTCAATATAAAACAGTTTGTTGTAACATAATGATGAAAGTCCTTGGGCGTTTTTTTTTTTTTTTTGGTTTTAAAAAAAAGAACAAAACAAAGAAAAATGATGCACTTTGTACTTGAACTCGTCAAAGACTTTAGTTTTATACCACTGGGGCTTTGCTTCGAGATGCATATATGCTTGAGAAAGACAAAGATTTAGTTAGACAATATGTTGGAAAAAGAATCCACTTAGTGACAGGTGGCCTTTAATACTCTGAAGCAGATTATTGGGATTCTTGTAAAGAAGAAATAAAATGGAAAATTAGAGTGAAAAAAAAGTATGATATTGTTCTAGACTTTAATTTAGCTGCATTCAATTGTAAATGATCTAAACTATGATTTACAGGTGGTTATTTTCTTTTCTGTATCATTTCTGCAGACGACGGGACGTACCAGCGAGATCCACCCCCTCCTCCTCTTTGCTCTTCCTCCAGTTCAAGTCGTCTTGTGGAGGAAAACAGAAAAAGTCTCATCCCAGAGGAGTTTGCCGGCCTTCTTCATGGGTCCTCTCCAGCCTGTGAGCCCCCAGATACGCCTTATCACCTTTACAGCCCCAAACACTTTAAATATTCCTCTTCAGAAGTTCAGAGCAGCGTGCTGCAGACCCCTGACTTCAGCGTTGTGATTGGCGGGGGAGCCTCACAGGGCTTATCCAGAACTGAAAAAGAATCGTCTCCTCAAAGGGCTGAAAAGCCACAGGTTGTTTATCGGACCGTCTTCCACACCAGGGTCAACCAGGACCAAGGTCAGCACAAGAACTGTGAGCAGGAGGATCTGCCTCACGGATGGTCAACGCGTAGCCATCCGTCCCCTCGTTCCTTGAGGCAAAACGGAGAAGTTCCAGACTTTCAGGGGAACCAGGCAGGAGCTGAGGCCAAGGAAGGTTACGAGGAGAGAGCGTGCACCCTGGGGAGGATGAGGTCCGTCCCGCGCAGCGTGTTGGATTTGCAGCTGTCAAAGTCCCTTTCCAAGTCGGATTCAAACCTGGTGGCCGTGTCCCCCATACAGGTGAGAGGTTTTTTTTTTTGTTTTTTTTACTTCAGTTGGCATCAGTTACAAAGAAATTAAGGTGTGCAAATCCCTCTTAAAAGGTCAGGTTGTTGAATACATCTCAGAAGTACTAAATCTAATGTTACATATTTTCTATGCAATGAAAACTAAAATTAATTTTTTAGAGGAGAAGGAGTGCTAGTCAGGAGCAGGATGCAAAAAATAGAATATATAGCAATAAATGCAAAGAAAAAACTGTATGTTCTTGGAAATTGGTGAGAATTATTAAAGTGAGGCTTACAGTAACACTGAAGAATGGTTCCATTTGGAACCCTGCATCACTATTGTCTTCCAAAATCCTCGCGGGAGGAAGAAAAAGTGATTCGGGACTTTTACTGTAAGGAAACATTTCAAAATTAATCTTTTAACACACAAATAAATCTGTGCATTTCTATAATCCCAAAAAACACCAACAGTACAGCACAGTAGGAGCAACATTATACTATGGGATTACTTTTCTTTAAATTAAGCGGATTTTAGGTCTGTGTGGACAAAATATAAACTGCAAACCTGAGTCTGTTCTGACTTGAGTGTTTCCTAAAACCTCTGGCAAAAATTTTGAAATCACTGGCTTTGGCGGATGTTCATTCAGTTGTTTAATTATGTAGAAAAGAGCAAATCACAGACATGACACAAAACTAAACTAATTTCAAATGGCAACTGTCTGGCTTTAAGAAACACGTAAAAAAAAAAAAAAAAATGAGTTAGTCAGTAATGCTCACTTTTTTAGACCAAGCAGAGGAAAAAAATTATGGAAAGCAGGATTTTAATTTTATTCATCCAAGGTAATAAAAGAGTGAAGCAGAAAATCAAGATTTTTTTAATGGAAAATATTTCTAAGTGAAGATTTCGGTTGCTGATATATTCATAAAAAGGACAATATTATATTAATTTAAACAGTCAAATACATACAGATCTTTTTCTATTTAACCCCTAAAAGATTATCACTTTAAACACTTAATTAATTAAGTAAATTTTTTTTGTCTCTTGTTTTATTGGTGCTGCGACATTATGAATTTCCACCTCCTGGGATCACTAATTTTTTATTCTATTCTCATATATCAATAAATGTGACATCTATAGCAGGGTGTGAAAAATTTACAGACAAGTCTTTCCTTTAAGACTTGAAGATCAGCACAGTTTATGAAAGCCTTGTCTTGTGAGTGTCCCATTTAGATAGAAATAAGTTTTCAGTTGATGCAGATTCAACCATGTTGAATATTCATGTGTATAAATTACAGTTTCTATGGTGTGACTTCAGAAAGTTCAAGCCGGTCCAGGCAATGAGATAACTCGCCAATCTGGGCCACAGTGTTCCACGCCTTGTGCTGCGTTTGAGTTTTAATTCAATTTCAATAAATTATAAGCTGTGAAAAATGCAGTTTGTTTGATTAAAATCTGTTTTATGAAACTCTGATTTCATTTTTTTTTTTTAGAATTTCAATTATTATTATTTTTTTTAGCATATCTGTGAATATTTTTTTTTTTTTTGTTTCTTATAGGAGGAACACAGTTGGGGTTCTGGATCACGGGGCCAGGGACCCGGAACCCCCGGCTCCCGAGAGGGTGTGAGCCCTGAAAAAAGACTGGAGCGAACCCCCTCCTTCACAGCTGAGTGGGAGGAGGTAAGATGACGCAAATAGATTAAGGTCCAGATTATCTAATCAGTCGAGACATTTAAGAAGGAACAAAGACGCCGATCTCTGTCTGCTCTAGAACTGATTAAAGCAAATAAGCTTTTCAGAGCAAATGGTTTCTGCAGGAGTGAAGAGTGCACCCTCAGCACTGACCACCATCTAACTGCTTTCCTTTGAAACATGCTCCACTTGTACAGTGCAGAAGGAGAAAAGTGCTAATTGAACATGTTTCCCCTCTGATGTTCCTGGAGCTGCAGGGAAGAAGGGAATCTTTGAAAGTAGTTTCTATTGTGGAGGGTGGAGAGCAGAGGTCGAGGCTGCAGTGGGCTGGAGATCTTAACGCGTTTGTCTCAGCGGCTCAGTTTATTACAGGGTTCCTGACATGGAAGTTATTCTCTGACTTCCCACTGCAGTTAAATCTTTTGACATTACTTTCTTAAAAAAAAAAAAAAAAAGCAAATCCAATCAGATCTAATCACACAACCTAAAAAGATTCTGATGATGTGAGTGAAAGCCTATTAGTGTATGGAAGCTTTGCCACATTTGCATATACATGTTAATTATCCAAAACAACCCCTGACTTGCCGATCAGATGAATTACCATCAGGTTTTTATTCTTTTTCGACATCTTACTATTTATGGTAACCTTTCCTGCCTTACGGCATGGAATTTAAAAGAAAAAGTTCAGGCGGCTTCTGGGTTAATATATGGGGAAATACAAAGCTGCCCTATTTGCAGCGCATAGAAAGAGCTACATTGTTGGAAAAAGACGAAGCACAAGGGATGTCAGAAAAGCTCCTCATTAACGCAACAGGAATCAAGCAGATGTAGTTTTCTGCTTTTTGTACGTTATAACCAAAGTTGTAGTTATAATGTTGAGATTAAAAAAAGATTTCATGTTTCTTAGTGTGAAAAAAGATCAAACTGCTTATTTCACTTCCCTTCGACAGTTTTCTGTTTTCTGAAAAACAAAGAGACTGATTTAGCTGTAAACCATAAATAAAAAAAGTGAAAGGTCTGAATATTTGTATTTAGTTCTACTCATGTAATTGGTGTAAATAAGAGCTTATTTAGATTCCTTTGTAAATAGTGCAAGTGACACTTTGTGTGCTGCTGAGGATGGTTGGCTATGCTGCCTTATTGACAGATGAGCAGGTTGTGCAGTTCACTGGTTAGCAGCATGTCCACAGAGCTGCAGCCAGCAGTCGGCCTCCTTCTGGCTTCATCTCTGTTCAGAAAGTCTGAAAAGTTTTCTGCTCCTTTAGTTCACAGAGGAAATGGCTGACACTCAGCATCCTGGTTGGTGTAAAGATCATATTATGTGACGCACGAATCCAAAAATAGCCTTTAGCCTTATTCCTGGGAAATAACTTTCCCTCCTATTAATATGTCCTGTACACATCTCTTTTTCCATCTGTTTAGATTGACAAGATTATGAGCTCTATCGGCGCGGGGATCGGCAGCGGATTGGATGTCAAAGAGGTTACCTCAGGTAAACAACATCCCAGATGTATGAGTGTCAGGGGAGTTAATCTAAAGGATAAATCCTGTTAAAAAAAAAACTGCTTACATTAGCTGGTTTGTGTGCAAGGCTGGGTCATGCACACCACAAAGTAACTGTTAGAATCCTAAACCATAATACCAATACAGGCCATTGAAACACATTTTTCTCAAAAATAGCTATTTAGTTGAAAATATATGTAATACAATTACAAAGTTTAGCAAATGATCAGCTTAGAATTAAAGTGCTTTATGGTTTTCAAGAATGAGTACAGTGCTTCTACTTATGCTAATTATCCGACCATATGATTTGGAACCAATCTGCTATAAAACAAACTATTTAGGAAGATTTAAATCCCATTTAATTGGAAAGCTTATAGACTGTGATTTGCAGTGCTGGTAAAAGATTAAAAGGTCTCATAATAATAACATTTAGAGCATGTTTTTACTGTTTGAGCAGGAAAATTCCTCTGAGATTTGGCGGACAGCCTGTACCAATAACCTCCTCTTTCAGCCCTCTTCTTAATGAGCTGTTTTGGCTTTCCACGCCTTCGCCTTCCCGAAGGCTGCGCAGCCACACCTTGTAACCATGACAACCAGTCAGGGTTCGTAATGATGGCAGCTAGGATAGTAGAATAATACAGAAGACAAAGGCGGACCTTAAACGATGGGCGGCTCCTGTCCGCTCTGAGCAGCCAATAAGTGACAACAAATAACAGGAGCAGCTTTATGTTACAGTCGCTCACTGCCGTTCATTTATGATGTTGACAATAATAATAAAAAATGTTTATCAAATATGGACAAATCTCATTCTAATCATTCCTTCTACATACAGAGCCATCCAGTTTTTTTAGGGACGGCCCGAAACCCTAGACTGTAAACAATGTTTCGATAAACAAACCCAACAACTACACAGTAGGAAGTTAACCTGAGCTGCTACAGCCTCTAACTGAGCTGCTATTTGCAAAATTAATTTAATTTAAGCACACAATCAGAAATACTGCAGATATCATGTTAGGAAAAGACTGTTTCTTAAGCACGGAGAAGATTATCCATCTCATAAAAACCACACGCTTATCAAAACTGTCAAAGACACAAATGTTAGCTGCAGTGCTAAAGTGTTTTCAGGCCAAGCAGTCCAACACAGTAAAGTCATGTTCAGCTCTTACCCTTAGAGACAGTTGGTATCAATCCACTCTTCTATGTAAGGTGTTTAAAGAAGCCTGCTTATGAAGCATTCTTTGATTCATTTGTGAACCTCATACACAGGCTTCAGGACAAATATGACAATTAGACAAGGATTATAAAGTAAATTCTTCAAAATATGGAACCTTTAAATTCTGTAGAAATGCAGTTGGTTAAAATAAAAGAAATATGCAAATATTTTGAGGAAACCTCCCCATCTCATTAAAATAAAGGACCTGGGAGAGATGAAATTCTTTTTTTTTTTTTAGTCTAACAAATGAAAGAGTTAAAAGTCACTTAGTGGTATGAAAATAAGTTGAGTTAAATTAGCAAAATATGAGATGAACTAAACCTTTTCTTGTTAAGAAAAGGTTTAGTTATACATTCCGTGAATGATTGATTCAGGGAATGTATGCCTTAACTTCTGGTTCAAGTACCTTGCTGAAGGGCACATCATGTGTGCCTTGAGAAGCTGTGCTTGAACTTGTAACTTTCTAATTGCCAGAAAGCTTGCCTCCCCATGAAAAACAAAAGTTATTCTCCATAGTTTAATGCTTTGTTTACAGTAATAAAAACATTACAAAGTACATCAAAATGTTTTAAATCTATGAGATTTAAGAAGAATTTCCAAAAGTAAATATGGTTGATTTTTATGATAAAAGCAGCAGTTTATGGGGGGATCGTTTTAAATTACATGCAAACTTGGAAGCTCTGACCTACTTAAAGATGGGACATTTAATGGACTCTATGCACAACTCCACTACTCCCTGAACTTAAGGCAGCTCTTTTGTTTCCTGTTATTACTGGATGGACTGATTAACCTGGCCTTGGCTACTGAGGTCAAACACACCTGGATTAATCAGTTCATCCAGTAAAAAAAGACAGGAAACAAAGGCGCTGCCTTAAAGTCAGGAAGTAGTGGAGTGGTGCATAGAGCCCATTGGAAATGCTCTCCTGTTGTTAATTGCTGTCAATACTAAAGTCCAGCGATATTCAGATACTAATATTTAAAAAATAACCGTTTTTTTTAAAAGAAAACGGTCTTTTGCCGTGTCCGTTTTAGTGTGACGTCACTTTGGGAGAATGTCTAGCTAACATGGCTGATATACAGACTGAATGAATAGCAAGAGCAACAGAATTTATTATGAATCTTCTTCCAGTGAGCGTATAATCCAGTTGATAAACAGGTCCTGCAACTCCTGCCCCATATGTTCTCTTTTGCTCTTGAGAGCGATATATTGCTACACATGCTTGTCTCATTGTAAAGAAAAGCAAAAAAATGTACATCAAAACCAAAAAACTGTCTCTTAAGCTCCTGCCAGACGAGAGCCGATCCCCCTATGTGACGTCACTGGTTGCAAACGTGGTTGCTATGGCACCTTCTTGGATTCGGCTGAACGATATGATACTTTTTTTTGTTGTCGTTTATGAATAATAACTATTCCGTTCTCGCTCTGAAAAAAAAAAAATCTCCATTTCTCTAATCAACTAACTTTTCATCCCAGCTTTAATATGAACAGAAATGCTTTATTATCAGACCCTCTGTCTGGGTGAAATCGTGTTCATTTAATCAACCAAAAAGGGCTGAAATGACTATAATAAAGCACAATCTATTTAGTTGATTGCTAACTCTTTTATTAAGACTCCAGTCATACAGGTTTATGACCCTGGCTGGGATTTCATCTCCAACCTTAGACACCAGTGATTTTCTTTTCTTAAATCTGTGTTTTTATGACGGTGCAAATTTACAATAGTCTTATGTCATAGAACATGTGAGGTTTCTTCTGTAAATGTATGACTTTCAAACATCCGAGGAGTTTTTACATGAATTATGATTAATTTGCACATTTTTTCTGCATGTTATCTCCATCTTCATGACCTCTTTCACTCTCTATACAAGTAATAAAACTTGCAAAATACTTTCAGCTATTCCATAAAGATTCATACTGTGTAATAAAATGTTGTGCTTTGCAATAGTTTTTTTTCTAAATGGCATTTTATTCCTTCTGGCAAACAGAGGATATTTTATTGCTGTCAAACAGGTGAAACAGCACAGCTGTCACTGTGCCTTTTAAATGGCAAAAGTGGGCAAGGAGAACTTCTGCATCATTATTTCTTCAAACCTCTGCAAGCCCACACCACCACGCAGAAGAGCAACTTTACTCTTCTTTGAAACTGTGATTTTTAGAAAAAAAAGACCAGTTGTTTGTTAATTTAATTCAATTAAAAAAACGTTAAATTTAGCCTAAGATGGGAGATGAATCTGGGATCTTCCGTCATGTTCAAAACATGCACAATCCTCTGCGTGTCACAGATATGTTTTATCCATCCCAGCAAATTTTAATGCATTAGCCAGAAATGTATTAGTTTGAATTCCTAAGGAATGAAAATGACAACAAACCCTTCTTACAGTGACCTGTCACTGATGGGCTACAGTTAGCAGCCCTACAAAGTCAATGTTTAGAAACTTAGAATAACACCCTATTGTTTTAAATTATAATAAATGTGATTGGAATTAATTTATAGGAAATTGTTTTATTTTGAGCTGCCTTGCAAAAGCATTCATACATTCGAAGCATTTTTGCAATTCTGCTTTATTACACTAATATAAAAGAACATGATTTTTGTGCCTCTTTTTTTGTTTTTAAAACAAAAATCAAAAAGTCTGTGGATTAACAGTTTTTAATCTGATCCACTGCAGCCTTTAGTAGTCACCTTATAGGCCAAAGGCCAAAGAGATTTGTTGGAGAACATTACAGGATCACAAAGATCAAGGAACCCAGCAGAGAGGTCAGGAATGATGGGACGAGTTAAAGCCTCTTCATTCATGAGAACAACCAAGTTTAAGTCCAGATATCACAACAATGGAGAATATGTGGCAGGTATTATTAGTTAGTGTTCAGATGTTTTCCATCCAGTTTGGCTGAGTTAAACTTTTGCAAAGAAAAATGGTGGAGACGTCACCAAAACACTTATTGCTGTAAATGCAGTGACAATGACTTCTTCTATTTTTCACTCCATCATTAATTTTTATTGATTTATTTTATCAAATCAATAATATACATTAAAATCAACACAAAATTGTTACAGGAAAATATGAGTTTTGCAAGGCACAAAATATATCGATAAAATTCTCTCCACCTGCAAACCTTGAATCCTCCTTCAGTCATCTGTTTGCTGCATGCAGCTTTTCTCTCCTATACCAACTTCCACCTCCTGATCCCTCCTTCTTTTTTATTTGGTATTTTCTTCATCTTCTCTTTCATCTATCACTGCAAAGTCCGTTCTAACCATGGTTACCATAGCCAGAAATCTGCTAGTTCAAAAGCAGCTCAACCTCACAACTAGAGCATGCATATCACATCAAATAAAGCAACATGCATATGCAGGGCTGCGTGGATTCACTGAGGAATGGTGTGTGTCTGTGTGTGTGTGTATGTGTGGGTGGGAGGGATTCTGGCTCAAAGACAAAGACGCTGGAACTGTTGTGGTGGCTATTATCAACGGAGCGAGGTAGATATATGTATAGCAGCAGAGACAGCAGGGTGTCGATCGCCACTGAGGAAGAATAGAGACCAGAGGGAAGTTGGTGAGGAGGGGGAGGCAGAGCTGAGAAAGAGAGGGAGAGAAAGAGAGAGAGGAGGCTGCAGAAGCATACAGATGAGAGTGGGAGTACTTGATAAAGAGAAATCTACAACGCAGCAGCTCTCTCTCTGGCACGCGCATGCATATACACCAGCTCAGGGGAGCGACCAAGCGAGCGCAACAGCTGAACCGAGAGCGGATGCTGCTGCTGCTGCGCTTTGTAGGAGAGACAGATCTACACTCCATCTAATCTCTGGCAGGATTTACCCGGCAGGATAGGAGCGCTTTTCTGGATACAACTTTCAGTTTCAGCCTCCGCTTCTTATCCTCCTCTGGCTGGATTCAGAGAACATCTGCACATCTGCACTTTACCTGTTTGGCTCCTTTGCATGCTGACCCCCTCTATCCCCATCATGCCCCTTGCCTAGATTTTTTTTTCCCTCTCCCCCTTCACCCTTTCCCCTCCCTCTACCTACCCTCCCTTTATTTTTCCTTGCCAAAAGACTCCTCTGAAAGCATGGCGGGCTCCTTCGACAGCCACTTTGCCCGCCAGAACATGATGTGGCAGTGCCAGCTGTCTCAGCCGGACTGCCGCTGCTATCGCGTGGACGGCTACTCCCTACTGAAACGTTTGCCCCTGCACCCCCTCATAGGTCCCCGCTGCCCGCTGCAGTCCGTTGGACAGTGGCTGGACTCCATCGGTCTGGTCCAGTATGAGAACCACCTGCTGGCCAATGGATTTGACAACGTTCAGTTCATGGTGAGTGTTTCTGTTTTATGACATTTTTAGATAAACTGTTGAATGGAAGTCCAATTTCTGTAAATTATAGAGTTTCTTGCACCTGTTTGCATCATCTTGATCTTCAGAGCTGGTTAGATTTTCTTTTTCTGAATATCCTCTGTATTCATCAGTCTTTTCTTGCAATCATTGCTGCCTCTCCCTACTGATGCCATGTGAAGACCCTCCTACGCACAGAAACCCTTCACATCTTCACCACCAGCTCTAGCTGCACACACTACAGACACATGCTGCATTGATGTTTTGAAAGCACGAGTAGCTTCTGCAGAGATTTTGTCCTTCCAACCACCTGTAGCTTGTGAATTTGAAAACGATCCGCTCAGTTTTGTCCAGCGATCCCTTTCTGTGACGTAGGGAAGAGGTTCGTAGGAGGAAGGAGGTCATTTATCATTTTAAATGATGTGTAATATGAGGGAGGCTTTGCGAGGACAACACAGAACAGTGAAGTTGAAAATGAGGAGAAAGGGGGAGGGCTGAGGAGATGCAATGAAGTTAAATTGCGAGAAACTGCAGCAGGGGCAGAAAGACAGAAAGCGCAGGGATGCTGACTGAATGAGTTTCCCCAGAGATCAGCGATGCTGAGATGGAACCAACTTTAAAATATCAACAAGTTGGGACCGATTGAAAATAACTGCATACATTTTTTTTTATTCACATTTGAACTATTAGACTAAATGCAAAAACATTGTGCTATGTCTGATATGAGAAAAATGGTATCTGAATCTGTTAAGACATTTTTGTATGTTTGCATTGGTTTTCCACTCTGTGTGACCCGCATTTATTCCTTTATTTACTCTGGGAAACCCATGAAATGTTCTTTATCTATTTGAATTTATAATCAACAAGAAGTCATTGCAAATATGTTTCAGATTTTGAGCTTGTTTTTATGTTTTCAAAGAAGAGCTATAAACAAAACAAACATTAAAAACCGAGAACCTAACCTTTAATCTCTCTGCATTTGGACACAAGCAGCTTGTTTTGTTTAATTGTAGCCATTCTGCCACAAAATGTAAGAAAGCAATTATATTGAGAAAATAAGTGATATCACAACTCTTATGTGTTACTGTAAAAAACGATTTTATTTTTTTAAAACAACAAAATTTTCTAGATTTGACATTTAAATTATCTTCAGTATCTTATACTTATAATACACAGTTAGCATGGTAAGCACTAAACATCAATCCCCAAATATATTAAGATTATTCCACATCTAGTATATGGGGAGCTCAGGGAATAACAAAGAACAACATATTTAACTGCCCTAAATTAACCTTCCTGTTAGCTGTTCAAAGTTTAGCTCTCTTTGTAAAGATACATCTTAAAACGTTTATGTTTCTCCTTCTGTATAACAGGACCACAGCTAATGTTTTAAGCGTCTCCAAGCAACAGAATTTACAAAAAATCCTGGATAGATGTCAATGTTTCAGAAAAAAACTGAGTGAAAGTCCTATTGCCCCTGATTTAAGCTTGTTTTGTTAGTATTTCAGATTACTATAAAAAAAAAATCAATTCCACTACTTTTGCAGCAATGACTCAGGTGTCACTGAATCACTTTTCTAACTTCTTGTTTGAAAGACAGCAAGGCTTTAGTTTAAGTTTTTGATACTTGCTTCAGCTAACATCTTGCATTGTTAAGTGTTCAGTTACTACAGTGGTTGTTATTCTATCACCCCGACCTTCACTAAGGGGCTGAAGCCCCCCTACCTTTGTAAATAATGACTTTAGTCCTCGATGAACAATTGATAATCCTCTAAGCATGAGACAATTTCCATTTTATTTGATTTATTCTATCTCAATTAATTTCTGTTATTATGAGTCCTATGAGATATATTTATTCATAAACAAATACTGTTTGTGGCTACAAACAGCCAAACTGCTCTGAGTTTGACTTTATGAATTCTAATAAGAAGCTGCTAAAATGAGTAAATTAAATAAGCCTATTAAATGTAATTCTATACATTTATCAAACAGGCTCCAATTATAAAATTTCACTCTAATTTAAGAACACTATGTAGATCTGTATGTAGATTAATTAATATTCACACAAAGTTTATCATTTTTTTATGTTTTCTTTTTTCTGGCTGTATTTTATTATAAGTCAATCGCACTCCCTCAAAGCAACTAATCAGCACTGGTGACTACAATGGATTTGGACATTTTCGTCTGTGACTGATTTGTTCCTTATTTTATATCATCTACCCGTAGTTATGTGGGTTGAGGAGCTTTGGGGATTTTCTAAGCTCCTGGTTTTTTCTTGTTGAGTCTAGATATTCTTAATTTCTCCATCAATTCATAAATATATTTTTATTACATTAGAAAATAAAAAGAGCTTAAACAAAAAAAAATATCTACCAACATCAGTGACTTCAAATGCAAAGCGGCTCTTCGCTTTAAAGGTTATTCTGCCGGAGTCCCTCTTTGTTTGTGGAGGTTTTACATGTAACACTGATATATATGACTTGCTAAACAAACCTATTGTGAGAAATGAATTCAGATTATATCTCTTATTTGCATTGCAGATATATATCAGTCACTAGAAACCCTCCTTTAAGGAGAGCTTAAGGTTAGGTTCCCTTTGGTTGCTACACAGATGTGGGAAATCAAGTTAAATGCCAAGTTCAAACTGGAAAAGTCAACACATTTAAAAGAACCAATTTTTTTGGTCCTGCATTTCAGGGACGGTTCAAGTTCATCTGCAGAACTGATTGCTTTTGCAAATGAACTTGACCTCAGTTTTCATTTGCCTCTGTGTGAAAAGGACACATGTGATGTAGGATTGCACATGCAAATAAAATGAGAACATTACCACTCTCTGCTGAAGGGGTTGTTAAAATAGGCGTGTCTGAAAGCTTTAACTAGCCAGTAGAGGACATGTAGACCGGATTGATGGTCCAATAAAAAAGAAGTGGAAGGATATTAAGAGCATTCCTCTGAAGGACACTGACAGAAACCGGTAAAGGCTGATGAGATTTAATATTAGAGTTGCCATTTTTATATTGACTGTTCCCTTCAGACAGATAAAAAAACTTTGATCAAACTGGTTTGATCATTTTGTAAATCTTAAGCAAATAGTTACATCCACGGCACTGATGGAGTTTGTATAAAAGATATTCAGGTCCAGAAGCAAGAGGAAATAATCAGGTCTATTTTCATTGATATTAAAATTTGTTTCTATAATCCATTAAATATATATACTCAATGAATTTTTAAGATATACGGAAGCATATTGCATTCACCAAAAAAAAAAACAAAAAAAAAACAGCTTATCTCGTTAAAAAAAAACTGCTTATCTCGTAATTACGAGATCTTTTCTCATAATTACGGGATCTTTTCTCTAACAATCCACTCATTGTTCATGTTTCATGTAGCGGCGATCAGCAATGACCGTCCTTCCAGATCACCTTAATATGACATATTATCTCATAATTATGACATCTTATCTCGTAATTATGAGATAAGATCTCATAATATTGAGATTGGGATCTCATAATTATGACATAAAGATGTCATAATTATGAGAAAAGATCTCGTAATTACAAGATAATATCTCGTAATTATGAGATACTGATTTCGTAATTATGAGGTAAGCTGTCAGAATCTTTTTCTTTGTTGAATGCAATACGCCTCCGTAAAGATACGCTGTAACAACAGGAAGCAGTTTGTGCAAAGAAACAATGAGTCAACATGGTTTAATGCCATATATGGACTACAAGGGTAATTTTTATTGCTCTGTCTCATGTAAGGTTTACCTTGAAAGCAAGATGCATTGTTGCGAGATTTGTGAATTTACAAACTTGTGAAAAAACATCTGGACAGAAAACAAAGGATGCATTAGCCCCGATACAGAAAATGTTTTGGACCAATAAAATACATGACGTCAAACAGAGACAGAAGGCTGAAGCAAAGCAAACATGGCTGACCCTGTTTTAGTAAAAGAATGAGATTTGTGCCTTTGTGGATGGGAAAGATGTTTGCGCGTTCCTCCTGAACGTATTTGGTTTATCCGTTAACGCCGCTAGTTGTGAAACAAATCAAGATTATGATTGGTCACAACTGCTACTGCTGCTGTGATTGGGTATAACCTCGACATCAGAGGCCAGTGCAACTTAGTTTACCCAATCATCTTGAAAAATTGTTAAATGTCCCTCCTTTTTGCAAAAACTTTCTACCGGAATCATACCAGATTGATACCGTGTAAAATTTTTATTTCAACTACATGGATTAATCTAGCTTATGAAAGGTTAAAGTCTCAGGAATGAGATAATGTATGCAATTTGCACAAGATTTTGATATGTTGGCTTCTGGGGGCAACAAAATCCAAACATTTGCAGCTGTAGATTCAACATAAAAAAAAAACGAAAAACAAAAAAAACAAAAAACGAAAAGGATAATCAAATATTTTCAACATATCAATAACATGTTCAAAAACTGCAAACATTAAAGTTGAAGATTTAACACAATTTCAGGATATGGAAAACTCTATTAGGATAAAAATGTTCTTTGCAGAAACAAAGGGGTGATTATAATTTACAAGATAGAGCTAAACATAAACGTCGTGTGTGAAATTGTAAAACTTTGCAGATTTTTAACAAAATATATATTTTGCAACTGAATTAGGTTATGTCAAATATTTTCATTTGAAATTGACAAGACAATAGACAATTAAAGGTGTTTTTGTGTCCAGGTGTTATTAATATTAACACCTTTTCTCACATAATCAAACGTCTTTTAAAGAAAACTAAACCAAAAATCATTTTGCAGGATTTTCTCATTGTAAAAGATTAGCGATACAAAAAGATCAGATGTGTTGTTAATTTCTCAAACAGAAATGTTGTCCAAAGAAAAGTGGAATAAATTATTGTCAAAGAACAATTAGAGAGGAGAGACAGCTCTAACATCTGTCAAAAAGAAATATATTGTGCTTAAAAATAAACTTATGTAAGAAGCGCTTGCTTGGAAGCAGAAATCTGAAGACAGACGAGATGAAAAGACATGAAATGACAGCAGAGACAGAAGAGTGAAAAACAGTAAGGTACATGATAGTCTGAGCTTAAATTGTGGCTCCATTTGGTATGGGACTGATGATGATGATGGCGATAAGGATTTTCAGTTGTTACACCATCTTTGTGCCTCAGTGCTCTGCCAATATGCCTGATTTTAAATGTTTGAGTTTGAAAAATCTGTAACTTTAGTTATTTTTTGTAGGTTTTTAGGGTTTATATTGGTTTATTGTGACTGGAGTACAGACTTCATCATAACTGCTACTGATGAAGTGTTGGGATCTATGCCAGTGCTGAAAGTAAAGCTTTACATTTTTTACTCATACTGCTACCCTACAGTTTATAAATGACTAACAGCCTCCATTAGCAGGAATAGCTGATCTAGTAGCGTGTTTTCCTCTCTTGAGAACCACAGGATGCAGGCTGATGTAAAGGCAGAGAAACAAAGTGGACAAAATAGGGTTAATAAAAAAAAAAAAAAAAAATCAGCATCTCTGTATCTGGACCCCAGCAGGGAGCAATTACTCACACCTTTGAAGATCCACGCTCAACCCCAACACCCTGGTCTCCAACAATTTACTCTGTCCTCGCTCTGAGAGTCGTTACTCTGCTGTGAAGTTCTAGCACGGCGACTCTGCCTCTATTAATCAGCCTGGGAGCTGATCTGTGAACTGCAGTCTTCTTACTGAGAAGCCAGCGAAGAAGTTGTAGCAGAAAGCCGAGAGCAATAAGAGCAGCTGAAAAATCAGATCAATCAGCCGCTGCCTCTGGTTACTTGGTTACTGGATGCAGACTGGTGGAGCCCCAGAGATCAATTTGGGTTCATTTTTCATAGCATACCTCATGTATGTGCAAATATTTTTAACTCTCCATTAAAAAAAATATCATATCAAATGTCACATTGAGGTATAGCTGGGTTTTTTTAGGACCTTAAGTAATTTTTCCCCACTAAGAGATGTAAAATAAAGGGTTTAGTGAAAATAAAGGGTTTAGTAATTTCTAAATCAAGTACTTTCTTGAAGATTTATCATTTGCTGTGAGATACTTTACCTACCTTCCTGCTTTTAACAACCAATTACCAGGATCAGAGAACAAAATCTGTATGATCTACACTGATTACAGCTTTTCGTGGACTGGTTACTCCATGTTTTCTCTGTTCGGGAATACTTGCTCACCATGTGGTTCTCAACCACATTTTTTTGAGAGCCTCAAAAAAAGACTCCTTTAAAAAAAAAAAAAACTGCAACAGCTTAAATCATGTTAGTGGATATTTATACTTGCCTTAATTTTTTTTTATATTAAAGGTATAGTGGAGGATTTTCTCAATTTTTTTTAAAAAAAGACCTGCCCTCTCCACTTAAAAAAAGAACAAAATGCACATGCACAACCCTGTACTCGATTCCGAGAGGGAATTCCTTTCGAGAGGGAAAGGCGTTCGAGAGCATGCACAAGCCCATTTCTCTTCATGCACGCTCTGTTTTTAAGTTACTGTTTGCATCGCTTATACAAGCTTTCTTTCTAAATGATAATTTGCAATTTTTCCACTATGTCAGACTCACCACAAGTGAAAATGAGGGCGAGCACGTAGGACGGCCTTACGTAAACATATCACCAGAATGATTGACAATTAGGACGACCATTAATTTTGATGATCCACCCAGAAAAAGAACATCACAATACCTTTAAGATAAAATACAATTCCTTTCATTTTTAATAAATTCCAATAACACTTGTGAAAACTTTCGAAATTTCATTATACTGTAATGTTACATTCACCTTAACTTACGTGTTAAGTGTTTAAAACATTTGCAGATATCAAGGTTAGTCTTTGAAGTCGGTTGTTCTTTATAAACCAGAACCAGACCCAGACAAAAGCTCTTCTTTCCTCTAGACTAGCAAATAGTTGGTCCGAAAAATGGCATCAAGAACATGTGGTCTAATGCTAACGAAGCAGAACTTCAATATGTTTTCAACCTTTGGGAGATTAAATACATAAATTTCTCTGCTGCACAAATTCCTTAAAGCAGAAACAAAGTAAAGCTGCATCTCTTTACCCAAAAAATTATCAGTTTTTTTTTAACAATTTGCATCATACACCCTCGACAATTGTTTATGAAATTATTAACAAATTTGCAGCACTTATAAATATAGGTAGGCCCATTTAATATGAGGGGATTCCTTGCAGATGCAATCGCTCATTGCATAAGATATCAGTTAGACCAGGATGTAACAAAAATACATAATTTATTTCAGAAGCTTAATTCACCAAGTTTAACAATGTTTTTTTCCCATTTATTATGTTGATTTTGTGCCAATAGCTCACTAAAACAGATCTATTAATTATTAGATCAATATAAAAAATTTATTTTTAAACACACGTGAACTTAATGAAAAGTTTAATTAATACCTGCCTATTTTCCATTTCCAAATCTACTTCTAATGAAACAAAGCTCCTTCTCCGTGTTGTCTGAAATGTAAATTTTAAGCCTAATCAGGATTTATCCTGTAAAACATAAAGAAAAAAAAATTAAGTGAAGGCTGAATTGAAACCTTTATTTGTTGGACACAATGCAGCTTCTGTTCAGGTTTTGAATTTAAAGTATTTGTTTAAGTTATCGCATGTGGAGCACTGTTTAGTGGGAATTGAAGCCAGGTATAAATACATTCTGTATATTTTGTGAGGATTACTAATGTATATACCTAATATTTCCCTTCCCCCAAGTTACAGCGATCGATGATCCCAGTGATAATTTTTTCATTTGGAAATACAATGAGATCAAATCGTGATGAAGTTCAGCAAAATTTTGGTTTTAAAAGTTAATTTGTCAAAAGAAAAGAAAAAGAATTTAAGCAGATTAACAACAAATCAGAGCAGACTAACCAAACCTTAAATGCAGGATGTCACATATTTACCATTATTACCAATGATGCTGAATGTAAATCTGAATAAAAAAAAAACCTACACATATTTACTATATGTTTTATATTAAAGTGGGATTTTTGTCTCAAATACTCTAGATTCTAAGATTAACAGATATAAATTTAAATGTTTACATGTCAAACATTCATCATTTCTTCTACTTAGTCCATGTCAGGGTGAAGCTGTCAATGTTGTCAAGCCTTTTAGTTGGGGTGTATGTGTATGTCTAAGCCTCTATAAATGATTCTGACTACTTAATTACATTGTAAACCCAATTCAAAGAGACATTAGGACCAGTCAGTAGGTTAAAGACCGAACCATATTAGATCAGGGGTGTCAAACTGGTTCCTGAAAGGGCCGTGTGGCTGCAGGTTTTCTCTCCAACCAAGCAATAGCACACCAGACTCCAGTCAACTCATCAAGGGAGTCCAATCTGAACATGATGACTTGATGAGATGAATGGAGTCTGGTGTGCTATTGTTTGGTTAGAAAGAAAACCTGCAGCCACACGGCCCTTTCTGGAACCAGTTTGACACCCCTGCTCTAGATGTTGTCTGAATAACTGTGTAGCAGTACAATGCAGCAGTTCTCTGAGACCTACTGTACAAGAAAACTGTTTCTGATTAAAAGCAAGTTTTCTCTATACTAAAATATGGATACATAAAAAAAAGTTTTGAATATCAAAAATTCATATCTGCAATAATTTCCCCCAAAATGAATTTCTGGATATGACTGATGCAGAGTTTTTTAAGGGTGGATACCGATTATTTCAGTCTAACGGATGCCTGATTGTGCTGCCTACATGTTTAGGCCGGTTCTTGGAGGCAATAATTTTTTTCCCTTCTATTTACATGATAAAAATTGAAGGATATCAAATGTTACACAGGTCTAAATAAAAAAAAAATCATGAAAAAATCAAACAAAATGACAAAATCAAATCAAGAGAGCAGCAATGCATACAGTCCATATGATCTCAAAGCATGGCTGCTGATTGCACCTATGGATGAGCCAACGCATGCAGGTATTGGCCGATACGAATACAAGAAAAAAAAACATATCATCCACTTATTAGTGTATCTCTACTAAATAAGATTAATAAATTAACAGTTTTTTAAACAGAACTGTCAGGCTTCTGTGAAGTAGGTTTCTTTTCTATGTACTTTATTAGTGCAGAGGTAAAGAAGAAGCCCAGGTCCTTTTTTTGGTGGCCTGCTGTATAGCTGGGTCTGGTCTCCTTCATCCTTCTCTTGGCAATATCCATAGATTATCTGTGGGGTTCAGGTCAGACCAGCTTGTTAGCTAAAAAAACACAGATGCACCATGATCACTGGGCCAGCTGGTGGTACCTTTGGCAGTGTGGACATGTACCAAGTCCTGTGGAAAAATGAAACCACTATCTCCACAAAGCTTGTGAGCAGAAGGAAACATTAAATGCTCTAATAGATGCTCTTGATAGATGGTTAAATTGACAGAGGACTTCGTGAAACCCAGTTGACTAACACTGGACCTCATTTCACTCTGTGATATATATCTTGGTGATGGGAGTTTGACTTTCTGAAATGAGTGGCAAAAGAAATCTAACTTTTTTACATGCACCTCTACGGTGGCAAAAGCAAAGCAGAATTTTCTATTTTTATTTTTTGGCCTTCATTAATTTTTGATGCAACTAATCAAAAGTCTTTAAAGAGCAGGCAGGTAGTTCAAGAGTTGTTGGTGGGTGGATTTCCCTCTGACCGTCTTTAGACGGCTTTTAGTCCCCCCAGATCTGTTTCTTGATAATCATCTTTTTTCCTGAGGATATTTTTAGCCAGAGTTCTCTGTACTGCAACCCTCTGGGCTGAATCGTGTCTTGCCTGTAATTATCTGTGTGCCTGAGAACCCCTTTCTGTCTCTCCAGAGGGGTGAGGACTGATAGCTCTCTCATGGCTTCCCGCTGGAGTAATTAAGGGTGAACGCTGCGTGATACCTAAACAGGCTCTGGTGTAGATGAACAGTTTGGATCTGATTTAAAATGATCAACTTTTTTCTCTGTTTAGCTTCACTTATGATTTATTGTTTTTTTTCTTACAGCAGGTCCTTGTATACTAATTCCTTGCAATATTGTTTCAGAAGGGTAGATTTTAATACAGTTTTTTTTCTGTATTTCTTGTGATTTAATTTGCTAACCCAGAAAGTTATTGTTCTGTTATAAAAATCTAAAGCGGAGGGGGAAAAAACACATAAATATACTTTAATATAAACCATTAAACTGCAGCTCTGGCTGTGTGTTAACAGACAATATGACTTTAGAAACAAATACTTGATCCATCTGGTTATGCTTCATTATGCTTCTATACAGAGGTGTATTTGTGTGACAATTACAGAGATTACAAGTTTTTTCAAAAACAAACAATAACTTTGACCTTCAGCCTTTGATTAATTGATCATTATAGTCTTTAACATTAGCAGATATGTGATCGGCTGGTGTAAAGTATTCTTTGGATACATTTTTTTTTTTGGTGCGTGTCCTGTTTTGCCAATATACAGTAGCTCTGGGTGTCCCAGAACTAGATGATAACCTAACAAATTTGATTTCATAGTAAACCATTATGACTGTTGCCATAACATTCTGCTTCATACTTGTATATTAAACTTTAATAAAATTTATTTAGGGAGTAAAATTGTATACAACAGATATGGAGACGAAAGGGGAGGTGAGAGAGAAAGAGGGGATAGGAACTAAGGGAAGAGAGAGAGACAGGAAAGAGTTCATGAAAACAGAGAAAATAAAACAAGACAGCAAAAATAGACAACACATAAGATAAACAGTAACTCCTAGAAGTCTGCTTCCATACCTGTATGAGATGAGAAGAACTGAAACAGCTAAAAATAGGACAACAGACAACTAAAGTAAATAAAAAATTAAAAAAAATGTTAAGAGCAGCAGGAATCTTTCAGATATCCATGTGTGTTGAAGTCAAAACCTATGGTGATTATACAATATCATTCCTGGTGGTATATATCTGTAGCTGCAGCTTGGTATTCAGTATTAGTGTGTATGTGTGAACACCTGGAACCAAACTCCTGTGGTATGTATGCATGGGCATGCTCATGTATAAAGTATTTACAAAGGTTCTTCAAAGGGAAACTATGCTTAATAGCAGGTTTGGGCGGCCCCAGACTTGCCCTATAGGGCCTACAGGGATAGAAAAAAGAGGCGATGCAAGCCCAAATATCAAGAGTTAACCCCGATCACCGTGACACGAGGAGGGCAGACATGGGTGTGGCCGCACCCACCAGAGAAGGGCAGACAAGAGCGCCTGGAGGCAATAGTACCAGTATCCCACAAGGTCATGGCAGCGAGCCCATGGGCTCTGCCGACAGTCATGCTCAGGGGTCCGAGGCCTGGAGGTGCACCACCCACTAGCAGGGACCCCACAGGGCTAGGAGGCCTAGGCCTGGCCCGGCAGCCACCAGTAGTGAGACGGCGCCCATCCCGTACCTAGAAAACCCTGGGCACGCCAGCAGACACAGGAACCTGTCACTTGCTGGGAGCATAAGAAAGGGTAGGAGGCAGACGCTGCTCATACTTGGGGCCTAGGATGTTTAGTAGGGGGGGTGGAGAAAACAAACACCCAACTTCACGAGTAGACAGAAACAGCTTCATAGCCCCCACACCGCATCCCCCCACAAACCGCACACCTGCCCCCCCAAAGACACCAGAGCAGGTACCCAACCTACCAAATATCCCCACCCGCCCCCAGCCAGTTATCACCGCTTCAGGCCTCCACATCCATATGGTCTTTTCATACTCATGGCTGCAAGGCAATCATAACCAAGGCATTTCCCCCCCCAGTCCTAGTATTGCATGCCAGCCTACCGAGCCCAGGTGCAAGATACCCTCAGTGTCCCCACACCTGACAGCACGCATACGCCCGGCAGAGGGTCAGGGCAGCTAGCAAGGCAGACCCACACTGCAGGTGGAAGCGCATCCGGGCACAGTGATTTTATCCCATCTGCGGTACAGCCACACCAGTCAGCTGACCCCCACCACCGCAAGGACGGGGCCAAACCCTCCAATGTCCCAGACCCCTACTCAATGACGGGAGCTGGCATCCCGCAACCCAGCAGACAGACAAGACATCGAAGCCATATGATAAGATCCAAAGGCCGGAGAACCAGAAACCCCAGCCAAGCTATGCCGTATGGAGAAAATTAAAAGATGACTCGATAGTTTATCTGGTTGCTAGGCAGAAACTGTAGTTAGGTTCAAGAAATGGAGAGGGTTGTCCATCAAACCAAAATAGCAGCTGGTGTTTTTATTTTGAATATGTTCAGACATATAATTAAAAGCTGTTGCCAGTTTATTGTGAGTGAATTTAATTCTTTCTGTTTGTTTTATTTTCACAGGGAAGTAATGTGGTTGAGGACCAAGACCTGCTGGAAATTGGAATCCTGAACTCTGCTCACAGACAGCGCCTCCTACAGGCCATACGGCTGCTGCCCAGGGTCAGTTCCACACCTAATTAATGTGTTCTGCATTTAATGTGTCACATTAGCATCATAATCAATGCTTTAAGTTACTCATTCTTCAGTTAGTATTTTTTTCTAGTTCATTGTTGATGTTATTTTTCCTGTCATTGTCACTTTTATTCGTCACTGTTACTATATCCACCATATTTGCCTCCATACACACATTTTGGCTCTTTCAGTTTTTTGCTTGACCTACACACTTTAAATCAATAAAGTCAATCACACACAAGAACCAACTTCCCAAAGTCCGCCTATTCTAGCGCTAATCTATCCAGATAGTTTAAGGCAACCTCATCCACCATTCTGGTGTGTCAAAGTTACTAGGATAGAAAACCAGTGGAGAGGAAAAATAAATATAAATTTTTTTATTGTTTCCATTGTAGGAACTTGTTTTTTTTGTTTTTGTTTCGTAATTTAAAATTGATCCATTTTGGTTAAATAATGTTTATCTTAATTTAAAATTCATTAAACCAGCTGACAGTCTGAGCAATGTGGGAGCTGGTTACATCTGTGGATCTACTGGGATTGGTTTAACTGGTTTTCAGTGTGTTCAGAGTAAATGGAGAAGTTCCTCCATATTAAACCAGTGCCTTCTATAGAAATAAAAATATTTATGATGTAATCGTTGTTCCCTATGTAGGAGCTGGTCAAACCAGTTTTCCTGCAAGAACTAAATAAATGTTGCACAGTTCCTCTTGCAGTGAACTGGTAGCTATGATGGCACACCATTGTTTCCTGTAGGAACTAAAAATCTGTGATGTCATACCAGTTCCTTCTGTAGGAACTAAATATTTATGGCTCAATCCGAATACCTCAAACCTGTGATGACACAGCAGAAGAGCATCAGGAGTTCCCATAATGTGCTATCCCAATGCTGCTGGCAGTTAGGGGGCATCTAGGAAGAGACTTCTTAGTTCCATGGCTTCCTAGCAGCAGTTCATTTAGCATAGGAACCTTGCTTACCTTCCTAGGTAACGCTAGGTAATCTACAGTTGCACACAATCCTTTGAGTGACAGGACTTATTGGCACAACCCACCATATGACGTTTCTCAAAAATACATTAGTTTTTTACGTATACTGTGTGTTAAACAGTACAACTAAAAACTTACTGTTGACCCCATGTGAGGTAATGGGACAGG
Organism: Cyprinodon variegatus; assembly: GCF_000732505.1. Classification (NCBI taxonomy): domain Eukaryota; kingdom Metazoa; phylum Chordata; class Actinopteri; order Cyprinodontiformes; family Cyprinodontidae; genus Cyprinodon; species Cyprinodon variegatus. Next base: position 46,732 of record NW_015151273.1, on the reverse strand, counting down.
AGCTACAATTAGAATTGAAACTTTTGATTTTATGAATTTAATTTATGATAATATGATCTTTCTTTTTTGGCTCGTGGGGTCAGAATAGCTTTGAGGGGCTGGATTTGACCCATTATGCCTTAAAGGATGTGTTCACACATCATGCTATCTAATATCATTAGCACACGTTCTAATCAGTGGGTCAAAAATGAGTTTAGGAAAAACTTAATAATTAGTTTTTGCAAATGTGTTAAAGGGAAAATTACAGAAAGATAAAGGCCTTGGTAATTTTTTATCTTTGTTTTTACTGCATCAAAACTTGAATATTGTTCCATGTTGAACTATAAACGCATCCTAAAGATAAATGTGCATTAATCCAAAAATCTATAGAGGTGGATTTCCCTTCTTTTTGGGCCTTTAGAGATTTTTTGTTAATGTAGTAATTCAGGCATGAGGTTCTTAAACATGGTATCTTTTTTTGTTTCTTGCTGTTTAGGTTTTAACCAACAAAGCATCCAATGTCATATTTAAGGCCGTGGTTCTCTGCTGTTTTTTTTACTGCTAAAACATCACCTTTGAACACATATTGGGTAAATATTGTATTAAAGAGGTTCAGTTTCAACTTAAAATACTAGAAAAAACTATTAGGTAATTGCATTTTAATTCACACCAAATTATCTTTTGCTGCAAAATACATAAAATAAAAAAGTGAAACTACTACAACTACTGATTTATCTGCATAAGCATGCTCATCAGGCATATGCAAGCAAACTTTGCAGGTTGTGCAAAAAAGTTGGGTGTCAACTTGCTTAATTTTGTGTTTTAATTTTTTTCCCTTGCAATTACCCCGCACCAATATTGACCAAATGACATGCCAGGGATCATTCAGTCCACATTATCCAAGTCTTGTTTACTATAGATTGACAAGTAAAGTTGATTTTGATTTTTCCAAATTTTAAGTTAGTTAAGTTTGTTTATAAGGGTCCAGAATATTGTTTGAGTTTAGAAAAGTATGACATAGAAATGGAAATGTGCAAAAATCATACTCTAAATAAAAATGTATGACTTACAGCAGTCGTTACTGCAATAAGTGTGCACAGTGAAATATTGAATGCATGAAAGTGAGGGATTCAAACTCAGTTCAAGGAGGAGTCAGATGAGCTCAGAGACAAACTTAGATCTCCAGTCAGCATTTTCTCTCCTCTGACTCACACTAAACTTTTCCAAAGAGCACAGAAGATGAAACCCTTTAACTCTGAGCTTTGCAGTCACACACATCCTTAATGTGAGGTGGAAGGTGTGGGAAGCTTGTTTAAAGCAAAACAAACTCTGGAGCTGTTTAGGCTGTCAAAATAAAGAGGAATGAATTATTAATTATTCGCTTCGCTCCCAACTCCTTCTCACTGCATGGTAACCCCCTACTGTTAATGTCACATTCAGAGCTTTATCAAAACTGAAGCTTGTTTACTTGGTTTTACTATAAAAATGTAGAGTTTTTGCATATTTAGACTATGGTTTTTGAAAGTCTGTGGCAGAAACTCAAAACACACATGAAATTATTTAGCTTTGCACAGGAACACTGCTGAGTATTTTATATAATGAGCAAATGTTCTTTTAGATGAAAATTCATGTCAAATTAACAGTAAAGTCAGAAGGATTTTTAAAAATTCATCGTCATTTGCAATTTATCTTATAAAATTCGGTTTGATGGTAGTTCCCTTTCAATATTTCCTTGTACTGCTCTTATCTTGTGTATTAGGTTGCAGCTTTAATTACTTTAAAAGTGATTTAAGCAACCATGTTTTGGCTGATGTCATGAATATAACAAAGTTTAAAGTCTGTTTTCAAAAGCAGATTTTAGGTTGATCTTATTTTCATTTATATTCAGTACCATCAGCTGATCTCTGTTAAAGAAGTGTTTTCATGCCATGGTGCTATAAACACCCTATTGTAATGTAGGAATTTTGCTAAATCTTTTGCTTTAGTGTCTTCTGAAATCTTGAGAAACGTTTTTAGCCCTCCCTGTAAGACGTACTTTCTGTTTAAAGGTGCGACCTGTGGGCTACGATGGAAACAACCCCACATCAGTGGCTGAGTGGCTGGAGTCTTTGGAGCTCGGCGATTACACCAAGTCCTTCCTGGTCAACGGTTACACCTCCATGGAACTGGTCAAGAAGATCTGGGAGATTGAGCTGATTAATGTAAGTTGAAATGTCTCTCAGACAAAAAAACATCCTGAGCCTCAAATACTTTGCTTTTATGGAGACTAGAGGCAGGAACAAGAGTTTCTCTGCACTAATGGCTGCTGCATTATTAAAAGCAGTCTGTCTGAAATAATCCAAAATGAAGCAAGTTTATAAAAGTGATATAAAAGGTTTGTTTCTCAGCTTTTGGTGGAATTTAGATCCAAGCTTCTTGTCAAAGAGAGGTTTGCATAGACTCAGGATTGGCATGGATGAAATGATTCTCTTTGGCCTTCAGTCACTGGATTTAACTGGTGCTTAGGATGGTTACATAATAGAATAAACAAATAACTGAACTTTATTGATCTCACATTGGAGAAATTTACCTCTGCATTTAATCCATCCCCTTGGTTAAGGGTCTTTCACAGGGACCCAGAGTGGCAGTCTGTGGGAGTGGGGCTCGAACTCAGAACCTCAAGATTCCAAGCTCTATGCCCTAACCACTATGCTGCCACTCATCCAAAGTTTTTTTACTCCAGCAGCAGTTGACTGCAGATGAATTTCTCTTTTCCACAGAGTCCGTCATGCAAACTTTTTTTTTTTTTGTCTTCAGTAGTCTTTCGCATTCTGTTGAAGAGGCTCCCTATAAAAACCTTTATATTCTCTGCCTTTCAACATGTCTTTAGTTTTTTATGGATGTTTACAGATTACACTTCTGTGCAGTACTTGGTATCACCTTGGTTGTCATCAATTACGTTGTTAATAATGTTTGTAGGGTAAGGATATTTTTTACCTGTTGACCTAAGCTGATTGAAATTTTTTTTTTTTATGTAATTCTTGTTGCCAACCTTGGGCTGTTTTGCTCTTTGCAACAGAAGATAGCAGTGTGTCTGAGTCAGGAGGGCTCTCTGCCCTACGTCTCACACTGTGCCTCCTTGGCCTGGGGTCTTTGTGTAGTCTGCATGGCTGCCTTGGAGTGATGCTTGAGGTCTTTAATCCCGGGGCCCCTGCAGCCTCTCAGAGCCGGGGCCGCCTCTCCTTTGCTGTTCTTGGTTGCTGTCTGTATTCTACCGTTCACACCACTCTAACAATTTTGCACCTCCAGGTGACAAACTCGCTAACATACGCCCACTCAACACAAACACCCTTATTTCTACACATCCCCCCTCCCCCCTTTACTCACATAAACAAACCCACTCAGTGACACAAAGATAATCTAATTAGTTGTACAACACAGGCTCCTATTACATCAATATGGCCCGCCTACTTAATGCTAGAATCAGTCTTAGTTTCATAACATCAATCAAGCATTTTGGATTTATTCCTCAGGTTTTTCAGGGCCAAGTTGCTCTGACACATGTAGGCAACCAGATTTCTGTATCTGAAATGATGCAACAGGAAAACATGGATAACAGATGTATAAATAATCAAATGCTGCAGAGGAGACTACATGCATCAGTATCTCTCGGTCCTTTTTGACTTCTATTACAGTGAGCTGATCTGAAGATGACCTGTGTGAGAAGGATGCTGCACAGTGCTGAATACCCACTGGGCATTTCTCATTAATGTGCATTGTGTGCTGACAATGCAAACAGAGCAAGTGCAGCCTGGCTACCCTGTCATTACCTTATAACGCTCTAGTTCTTTAGCGTTTTGCTGGTGATGAGCTGCTGCTGAATTGTCTCCTCTTGTGATCATTAGCACGCCTGCTGATAACCAGGTTTGTTGCCTGAGTTCTAATGATGTAGTTGGGATTTGTTATCCAGTGTTTACGACATGAAATCTTCACTGGAGCTGTGATTTACTGCAGCTTGATCTCATTTGATTGACGGGGCTTTTAATGCAGAACGTTTATCAAAATCATGCTGGATTGCAGGGCGCCTGCTCGGCTGATTTGACCGAGAGAGATGGAAAGCAGGGCTAGAAGTGGTGTTTTTCCTTCCCAGCAGTGGATAAAGTGATGAGTGATCAGCTGGAGGAGGTAGAGAGGGAGTTATATAAGCATGTGGGATGCAAGATGTTTCATGGCACTGGGGATATCGCCCACTCACTGCGCTGCTGCTGCTGTTTCTACTCCTCTGATGCATATGTGACATAGGAAAAGCGTTAATACATACTGTTATTATGTGAGATAATGATCTCATTTCTTAAACATGAATTCAGCTATACCCCAGTTCTCTGCTATGATGGGACACACATGAGATGTAAAATCTGCACTAATAAATATGATTCCTGTAAATGGAATTGCATCTGTTCTGCAGCTAGAGGGTGCTCAAGTACACAGCATGGAAACAGGCTGTATGAATGGACAGTCGCCTCAGAAGATGTTCCAAACTGTTCTTAAAATGAAGAAAAACCTGCAAAATGTAGCATTTAATGAAATCATTTCACTTTAGAAAAATTATTATGTTTGATATTAGATACAGATCGTGGCCCATTTTCCACACAAGGACCTTTAATGCTAAAATTCCTAGATTTCTTAATGAATTTAATTTTTGAATGAACAGTATAACAGCTTAAGGCAAGTATTTCTAGACTGATCAGGTTTCAAATGTATGAAAAGAGGATTTGATGGACTGAATGTGTTGAATAGAGAGAGGGATGGACAGCACAGTGTTTCCATTCTCAATTATTTATTTCTTTTTCAGGAAGATGTAAATATCATATTTTGTACTTTTCTATAATATGTTTAAAGGTTGTAGAATTCATTTAATAAGGGTCAAAGTTTCTGAAGAATTCTGAAGAAAGACATTTAGTAGGGATAAGCTATTAGGGTTCCTGTGTGTTATTCATTTAAATCAACACCAATAAAATGGGATAAAATAGCTTAAAATACAAGAGAGCTTTTGACTTCAGTAAAAACAACCAATCGACCAGTTTTACAGCCCCTTTTGTATTTCCTTATTCCTAGTAGTATGTAAAAACGTATCTGTTTCATTGGGCACACTTTAGCACTTGACGCCCATTTCTGCAAATATGCAACCAACCCTTTGTATTAGGTACATTCCGTAAATGCAAGTATTTAAACAGTCATTGTGGACCTAGAAACCTTTGGCAAGCTTGTTTCCCTTACAACAGGTTCCTAATGGTGAATGTTTTCATTGACCGTCATGAATTTTGTCAATAATTTTTAATATAACTATTATTTATTTTTGAAATAAGTAAAACTTTTAAAAATTTCAATTAAGCAACTAGTTAAAGGTAAAACACATATATGTAATTAAATAAATAAATATATTTGGGCGTCAAGCAGTTAAACTCGCTGTCCTGCGGTTTAATGCTGCATAAAATAAAAATCCAGATAAGTCATTTTTTTTCTTAAAATAAGTGCATTTGTCTTGTATTGAGGAGGTAAGTGAGACACTTAGCCAATGGAACAACACAATTTACATTTAAAATAGGACAAACCAATCGCTTTGTCTTATCTTAAGTACATATTATCTAATTATCTTATTTAAGAGTAAAAAACAAATTCCTTTGGCAAATCATCTTATTTACCTTCTCAAATTAAGGTTAAATACACTTAACTTAAGAAGTTTTTACGTATTTCTAGATTGTTTTTCCAACCTTATTTGTTCAGTTCCAGTCGTTCTTAACATCTTGATTATTTGCTCCTTTTGTATTTTCTTCATAGTTGTTTCCAGACTTATAAAGGTTATCTGCTCTGTTGGAATAATGTGTCCTCTGGTCTGTCCCATTTTAATGGCAAGGAGGATGTTAGGAGATGTTGTCATACTAAATAAAAGATTATGGATTATCTTATCATCTTAGAAAGACAAAATACTGACTTTGAAATTTGCTTCAGCTTCCAAAATGAGGAAAAGATTCCTGATGAAATGTGTAGTTTGACAGTAAGATGGTGGGACATTTTCCTGCACCTCTTAAACAGGGAGGGTTGTGTCAGAAGACTCGTTATTGGATAAAAATTCCCAGTTAAAACAGTTAAGTATCAAATGATGATTAAGCTCTAAGACTTTAATGTAATTTAAGATAATCCTTCAGTAAAAACAAAAGTTGAAAAACATTTGTTTCATCACAAAAGGGAAAGATAAATTCTTCAGCTATGGACTGTAGATAAATGAAATACAGAAAGCCTTCTGTACTGTATATGTTTTCCAATATGTTCTCTTCTTATTGATTTTTTTACTTCTTGTGGGAATGTGGGAATGTGTTTGTTTGGTGTCCAGAGTAAACCCCAACATCTGCACACTAGCTCAGGGTAAAGTAACTGGAGTAGCTCTGGGGTGATGGGGAGGTCACTGCTGTAAGTGAAGGAGATGTTGCAGAGAGATGTTGGCAGGACACAATATGATAAAGCTAAATCAGAGAAATTGTTTCCTGGAAAAGAAAAAAACTGAGAGAACGAGTCCTAAAAAATGAAATTTGGCTCTTGCTATCATGTAATTGCCAGGGGCAACAGATGCTGCAGCTTGCACGGACATGAGAGAAGACCCTGTTGTTGGAGCTGGAGCACAGCTCTGTGTGTGATTGGGCACATTTGCTCTGTCCTGCTGTTTGGTGGATTAGGTTTAAAATGCTTCCCTCTCCAACACATTCACAGACAACATACAGTAATGCAGAGGGAGACGGTGCGCACCCCTCTGTTCGCCAGTTATCTACAGGCTGACAGCACATAGGAAACTTCATCACCTGGAATGTTTTAGGGGTCTTTATGGCTCCACTGGTTTTCTGACATTCATGCAGAGACATTTTTTCTGAAGTCCAAAGCCACAGGAAAGTTGAGCTTACCCATTTTTCTCAACTCAGTATTTCTCATTTTTACAATAGGGACTGTTTATAAGAATTATAAGCTTTATTTATTTATTTTTTAACAAACATCACAGTTAATATTCTAAAACCGATCTTTGCCTTTGAATTAACCTACTTCGCTACACCTATTAGATGAACTAATCAGCCTTTAATTAGATTTTAAACTCCCTTAGTCCCAATCATCAAGTCAATTATCGTTCAATTTGTTCAATTAACGTATTCTGGTCATTTTTGTCCACCACTATACATAAATCATACAATACACACGTCCCAAACGTATCCTTTTAATTTCCTCCTTAATTTTTGGTGAAATGACCTTCATTAAAATCCCTCTTTAATTGAAATCCACACTCAGAGGCAGTAGAAATAAGTTTCAAAATGTATAGCTTTCAAAGAAGTGCTTCTCCAGACTATTGTATCTGTTTTGTATATATTGACATTGAAAATATATAGTCCTCATAAACTATTTTGTAAATGCTACAAAATAAAAAGTAAAATCATAATTTTTAACCTTCTGCAATTGGAATATTGTCCCAGAATGCAGAAAATATTTAAAAGCAAAAGTCTGTAATAAAATTCATTCATGCTGATTTTTGCACACACTCTGTCTTGGTCGCTTAAATAACATGCTTCTGTCATTTTTGCACATCTCTGGTGCTGCTGGTATTTTTCCACATATCCATTACTGTAAAAATGTCCACAGCTGTTTATTGATTATTTATTCTCCAGATGCAGTATTTATATTGTAAAAACACTTTACAGTACAG
>NW_015151273.1:20731-39021 GCF_000732505.1 Cyprinodon variegatus | reverse complement strand
TTTTTGCTCATCTCTGGTGCTGCTGCTATTTTTCCACATATCCATTACTGTAAAAATGTCCACAGCTGTTTATTGATTATTTATTCTCCAGATACACAGTATTTATATTGTAAAAACACTGTACAGTACAGCATTTTATTTATCTTAACTCTATCACTTGTTCTGTTATTTTTATATACTTTTTTAAGGTCCACATTTGTGTGACCACTGTTTCTATAGTATTTTGCTGCTTTAACATCACAGTTTCCCCATTGTGGGACAATAAAATAAATTTCTTTTCTATTCTAAAATACGGGTTTAATGACTAATGAGGAGTAAGTTTTCTCATGTTTAGCTGCTGATATTAATTTCATATTTTATTCATATAGGTGGTTTAAAACACTTACAGCTGAGCAGGATGTACTGTACGCTCAGAGCAATACCTTATTATTACATTTGGAGGAAAAGTTATATTTTGAATGTTCATTTTAACAGTGGTGTGTAAGACCTTTTATATCTACTCTACATTAATATCTTCTATCCTCTGAATGTAAATAATACCCTATATAAAGGTGAGTAAACAGTGAGCGTAGCGATGTTTGTGCTCAGTGAAGCTATTTTGGGAGCAGATCTGTCTTTGTGCTGCGTTTCAGAATTAGGCCATGCAAACTCAGGTCTACACACATTTAACACCCACAGAGACTTCGGTGAATTTATCATTAGAGCACTAGAAAAAGATTTATGCGTCTGTAAAACCATACGACAAAGCACCCTTTTACTAGGTCAGATGATGTTATGTTATTACACGAATAAGAAATTGTGTTCCAAAGGTGTTTTACATATAGGATAAACCTATCCTGTCAAAGGATTAGTTAGAAAACCTTATTTTTAAATACCTTAATATAAAAAATATGCTTCTAAATGATACAAAATAAAACCTCAGAAGCAATATGTTAAAATAATATTTCAAAGAAAAGTAGTCAAGTTTAAGTATGTATGTTTTAATAAAATCTTCTTTAAAGAGTAACTTAGCAATGCTGCACCAAATGATGAAGCTAAAAGCTGAATTTATTTAGAAAATGAAGGAATTTAGTTTATCTGAAAGGAAAACTCTTGAAAAATGACATTTATTATTAAATGTCTATTAATAATTAATAGCAGATCGGAACTGAAGTTGAGGCTTGACTTTTAGATTGGGATTTTCAGCCCTGATTTTATATATATTAAATCCTATTAGACTGCATTAGAACATTTCCTTTTAAATAGATAAACCAAACTAATTCATGAGCTGACCAGTCTGACAGAGCAGTGGATATTATTCTCCTTAAACTGAGTTTCTAAGAACGTTTTTTAAAGATGATATAAGCAGAATTAATAAGTAATTTCCTTGATTTTTATTTTTTTTAATCTGTGGCAAGCTGCTTTTTAATTTTTTTCACTGAACTAGTCTAATAGTACCTATAAATAATTACTCGATTTTAGGAAAAAGCATATCACCCAGCTGCTCATATCTTCTAATTTAAATGCTGTTTTTCTGCATAATTATTTATCGCCATATTTACTCGAAGAAAGTTGTAATTGCTGTTAAAACCAGGAAAGCTTACGGTCACACAGAGTAAATCTACCCATAATTTAATATTAAACTGGGGAACATGGGCTACTACCTCTTAAAAAAAAATTGCCAGTGAAATTTAAGAGGCTGGGAAACTTGCAGGTGTGCAGAAATATATTTAGATTAATTACAATAATTTCCACTCTGAACATAGACGGATCTAAAGATATCTTGTTCCTCTGGCAGTTTCACATTGAATAGCATTAGTTTACATAATGCATTGCATCCTGCAGTGCAGGAAGGCGAGTGCACATCGTGTTTGAATCCACATGGTGGAGCTGCTGCCTTTCAGTTCAGCCCAGATTTTGTCTAGAGGTGAGAAAGCAGGAAACAACTCCATCAGGAATCCAAATTGCTCTCATTTAAAGCAGGTCCTCTGGGAACCCAGAAGTGAGGCAATTACAAATGGATTTCATTTTGGAAAGATGCATTTATGGTGGTGTAGTGCAGGTAGTTTGAAGCCCTGAAGGAGCAATTCCACTAATGTTTTCCAGATGAGCGCCTCCTGGTATCAGCGAAGCCTTTAAGTGTCTGTTGTGTCCTCGGTTACCTGTGTGTTGTTAAAAATTGGTTTATCTATGGCTTTTTTTAAGTTTAAACCATCTCAAATCCTTCTTGTATTTAAAAAGCTTTGCCAATCATTGTATTGAGAATGATTGCTTATTGAAATGGTTCATATTTAAATTAAAGTGATTACAGATAAACTCTCAAAATCAAGAAGACTTATAATTGACTAATGGTTTTATTTTATTTGTTATCTGTACTTTCTGTTTAGTGTCATTTTAAGTAATTTATGCTAAATGCAATGCAACAGAAAGGAGTCTGTTTGTTTGTTGTTTATTAGCCTGAAGTCTAATAAGGTTTAAAATCCCTCTATCAGCCAGCTGAATGGCAGTGCACAGTAACATGTCCTTCAAAAGCTCTGTTAATCTGCACCTTTTTGGCGTCCCACTAAAATGATTTTCAACTTGGGGTTAGTTGACAAAAAACTCGACAATCTGTGGCCAGTGTTGGGAACTTAGCTTTTGAAAAATACTTAGTTATGATTAACTTAGTTATGATTAACTGTAAATACTGCACTACCGGAGCAGCAAGCTACCAAACAAATTTAGTTTTTTCATCTAAAATATCAATGACTTTGAATGAATTTCCTGTTGTTGTAACCTAAGATACACTTTTGAGTTCATTTATTAAACTTATATTTGATAATGTCAATTAATTTCTTAATGTAATTGAAAACACAACTGGAAACATTAAACATAATTCCACATCACTTAAGTATGTTTGGTGGGACAAGCAAGTCAAACCACCTACTAGGCTGGACATACACTGTACAATATTTTCAATCATTACACGCAGCTACAGCTAAAACTGTACGACATTTTTGCAATGTTTAAAACTTAACAGCTCACGATGCATGTTCTTACACTGACGCTCTGATGCGATCTAACTGCTCACACTGTACGTCCAAAAACCACAAGTCGAACTCAGCACTGAGAGATGGCGCTGGTCGGACTCATCAATCTGGAAGAAGAAGAAGAACTCCTGATGAACAAGGCTCTGGTAAATTGGCTCATAGCCCTGCTTCAAAAGCAGGATTTGCTCACAAAAACCTTACGAGGGATGACTGGATTTCGATCATGTTTGATTTTCTCCCGACTTTGTGATTCCTGATTGAGTGATGGTCATGAGAGGCTAATTGGCCCGCATTACCCCCTGTATACTACACGACAGAGTATGCAAGACGAGGCTGAAACTCGGCACCTTCCAAAAAATTCTTGCAAAACTGGAGGAAAGGCCTCAAAAGGGCAAAAAAAAAAAATCATACATTGTATTCCCACCAGGCTGAATTAATAATATAATCATATTGATCTGATCATTATGTTTAGTTGTTTTATTAGGGGAACAACACAAACAGGATATTGTACAATTTGAGATGAATGAACATTTTCAGGCTTCAGCCGTCTATAAAATAGGTATATTGCTTATAAATAATGAATTTTAAGCAATATAACAAAAAATTAAAAATACTTGCAGGTAAATAAAATGACAGCAGCAGTTAGGTGGATTGTACTCTCAGTATTTACCATAACAATTAACGCTGCAAGTTAATTAGGTGTAACACTGAAGAGGTGAACTGCAATTTCTTGCAAAACAAAAAAGGCACGCAATTTTAAGCCTGTGTTGTTGAAGGGTGAGATGATGCGAGGTGCTTGATTACCTTAGAGTTGCTTGTAACCAATGTAATCTAGTCCTGATTGTCAGAGGCAACATACAAATCAAAAGATCATTTAGCTTCTAACATTAGTGGCATGAAATAGTCCAAGCTGTTATTAAATTTGTGGGTCGCCAGCATCACCATGCTTCTCTCTCATTGTTAGTCTCCCTATAGGTTCAAACAGACTCTTGCATCTCTGCATTTTACATGGCGTTCTAAACAGGGCTGGACATGGAGGCCATACTCACTAGCTACAATTTGCTGCTGGGAATTTATGTTTAATATGATTAAAGCAGAGTATGGTGTGCTAAAGTGCACCTCAATTAGATTTACAACTTTTAAAATGTAAACGACCTTTTTACACACTCGTATCACGGCTACATAAAATGTTTACTACAGGTCATTATCAGGTCCTCAGTTCCAATAAGGAATATGTGAAATATGTAGTATACAAAGTAATAAAAAGTCTGCTTTCTTATTGCATCGTAAAAATAGAGCAGGGAGTACAGCATCAATTTAAAAGACAGAAACTATAATAAAACTGATCAGAATCACAGTTTTAATATTAAGGAAAAAAAATCTGAAGGGAAATCAGAATTCCTGGCTTATGTACATTATGGACCTAGATGGCCTCTTTTTTTCCGGTCTTCCTTCATCATTTAATCTTTAGGGTTTTCTTCTCGTCTGCACTTCAGATTGTTGGACACCTTTAAGCAACTTTACTATTTCAACACCAATTCAGAGCACATGGTCACCGGACTTCTGTCACCCTAGTGTCCCATTTCAATTAGTTTATTATTTCAGATGCTATCTGAAAAAATGCATCTAGAAGTCAACCCTCTAAAGAGGCTGTAATACCCACCAGGGCTTAAATTTACCTGCATTTTGTGGGTGTTAATGTCAAGCTGTGGTTGTAAATAGAAGAAAATCTGATCAATGTTGAAATTTTCAATGGCTCTGTGGTGATGCAGCATAAAATAGAGCCCTTATAATCATAGGGAAGTTAAATGTCAAATAATTCTTGCCTAAACATTTATATAAATGTAATCTTTATCAGACGATATTGCCCCAAAAGTTAGACAATTTCTATGAAAAATAAAATAAAATAAATCCTGTCTTAAAATCTATATTGTTTATTTTTCCGTTAACTTATGCAGGCCAGTTAGTTATACGTCAGCTTGTACAGCTAAATTCGGCCAATCATATTTCAACGGTCATCAATCAAATTTTTTCGGTCATGGCATCTTGATTCATATGTCGCAGCTAATATTCAGGTTAATATAAGAATAATTTACTTTCCCATTGAGTTCCGTCCCAGTGTTCATGGGGATGGACGTCTGTGTCTTCGGCAGGCGTAGAGCTAACAGAACTGGCAGTGTTGCGAGGCAAGGGCTCAAAGATGTACGGCTGTAAGCCTTCTACACCAAACCAAGCTCCTGGCGTCCTCTTCCACAACAACTTCATCCCTGCTTTCGTTCTCCAAATGAAATATGTATGATGGAGGAGACTCATCCACGACCTCTGACACAAAACTCTCCTCCTCTTGCATGTTTCCGCTGTCCATAGCGTTCCTTGACCGTGTCGTTTCTAAGTCACCAATTTAATGCTACTTGGTCCCAATGGAATTTCCCATTGGGAACCTACTAGCACTCAGTTAGTAACTGGCTAGCAAGATGCTTTAGAGACAACGGCCACAATCAAACGTTTTTGCGAACCTTCCACCGCAACAGTCCCGCCCCCTTGATAAACGACCAATCACATTCACTTTATTCACTCGTGTAAAGTCTGCACCACTCAGGAGAATTCGGAAAGGCAACGGTTGGAACAGCTGCTTCCCTATGACTTTATAAATAAGATGACAGGCCAAAGGAATTTGGGTAGGTTATTCACTTGCCCTTCAATTTATGCATCAGGCGACCCCGATGCATAAACTGATCGAATATGGATTACAGCACGGCACAAATACAACCACCCCTACTATTCTTGTGAGCCAGAAACAAAAAGCATTTCTCTCCTCGAGCAAAATGGGCTTTTAAAAAGTGGCTTAAACTGATTGAGTTTTAGTAAAATGCATCTTTGTATTTAAGGAGTTACTAAAATATGAATAATATATAGACAACAGCATTGCTGAAAAGTTAATATCATTATGTAACTGCATTACTCTCAACACTGTCCCTGCCTCGTTTCCATTCATCAGGGAAACTTGGTGTGGTAAACTGAACAAGCCATGAATGGGTTGATACGTTTTTGCAATCCAAACCATTTGCCATCTTTGGTCCAATTATTTCAGCAAAGATTTCCTTCTCCATGCCTTCCTTCATCTTAAAGGCTTGCAACTGTGCTCATGTTGTGTGGGTGTATGATTTTGTGATTCACCTACAGGGCCGGACTTGTACCTCCATCCCTCCTTTATCAAACCATTTAACCTCAGGAATCAAACAAAAAGACTTGAATGTCTATTGGAAAAAGACTAGAAAAACACTTTTGTTGTATGAGTAATCAAATCGAAATTGAAAACAGTAATCTGAGTTCAGTTTTTTTATGTCATCTTACTTGGTTGCCATGACAGCTACTAGTTACCATAGAGACAGTACCACTGGTATAAGTGATCTAAAACATGTTTGTGCGTGTGTCCGCAGGGTTGCAATTTCTTGACAAGATTCCAGATCCTCTGTATGTGAGATTTCCTTGCCTATCACCTTTTTTGTCACCTCTCCAACTGGACAGATTGCCTCACATCCCATCATCAGATGGTTGGACTCGCAGGATTATATACCTTATATGTTTCACACCTAAATGCATCTAGAACTTCAGCTACTTTGGTGCTCACGTTTTTCCATGTAAAGACGAATGATGGATAGTCAGATGTAGCGTTTAACTATAACATCCTTTTAGGGTTTTCTCTAACAACTGCCATGTATTTCACTGACAATTCTGTCTGAAGATCAGGATTGATCTCATTATCAACAAACCTTAATTATTGACTTAACTGGTTAATGAATGAAGACAGTGTTTAATACACATTTTTTTCCATCCATAGAAGTCTGCAGACTATTGATGCCGCACCAAAGCAGTGACTCTCAATGATCTCTTTCTGTTTTTAAGGGTAGTTGGTTTGGTTCAACTTGGAGAAAAGGTAAAAGACTATTAATGGCTATTTTAATTAAAACTGTGAACTTAAATATGTGTTGAAACAGGACAAAAATTATATGTGAGACAAACAGTATTCCTTTAGGATTTTAGCTGTAACCCTTTATTCTAAGGAACTTTATTTCATACAGTAGCAGGTACCAGCCTTAAAATGTGTAAATATTCTTGGGAGAATTATTCTGAATAGTTTTTATTCATGATTGTTGTGCACAAATGTCCTAACTTCTAAGTGCCAAGTCGGAACCTTGAAAATCTCATCTGGCTGTTTTGTCAATAAAACGCAAAGCATCTTTCTTTGTAATATAGATGCATAAAATGTAGATAAATACATCGTCATTGGCTGGTATTGTAATAACAGTAAGACTGTTTAATTAGCAAATACCAAAAGTTTTCAGACTTGCTGCTGGTGTACAGCATGTATGTATGATGGGTTACTTTGATCAAAGCTCCAACTTAAAAAGTAAATCAAATTTAGCACAAAATACTTTTCTTGTTAAATAGTTTTGTCAATCGTATCAACATATACTGGTGAGGCATGGTGACTTTTTCTCTTTTTTTGTCTGAATTTAAGCTTTTCCAAATGGGGACTAAATCCAACCATCCCTCTCTTCCTCTGTTTGCCAATCCATTGGAAGCTTTTTTCAGCAGATATAAGTAGAATCCTTGGTTTAGGACTTGTTTGTGTTACTTTTCCAATATGTAGATCAAACTCATTGTTTCATCATATTCCTAATGCTTTACACTGATAAGAAATGGATATTTCTTGTAGTAAATGTTTCCAAATGAAGTGCAGAAATGCTCTGAAGGTTGAAAGCCTGCGTTCCTAGATCTGTACTGAATTTTCCATTACAAAGATTTTGAAAGTAAAGGTTGACGACTCAAGTGAATTTAAACTAATAAAGATCAGTACAGGTCCAGCATAAGCTGCAGTTAATGTGAAGTGTTGTCTGGTAAACTGGATATGTAGTCATGTTCTATATTTGCTTCAGTCTCCTAGATCATATAAGTAGACCCCGTATAAGCTAGAAATAGCGAGAATGACGTCAACCGCCGTAGGCTGTCTTCCATCTGACATGATACTGTTATTATATACCTGTTGCCTTTAAACATGAACACATCCTTTTCAAAAAGCATCATAGTGAAAATTTTTTTATTTTCTAACCTGGGATAATGCAATCTTTAGGGATGGAGGCAGAGATTAGAACAGCATGTTGGGAAATTAAACTCTGACGAAGTTCAAGCTTGAAGGAACATGGTAAAAGAATGTTGATGATGGGATAACAGGAAATTTTCAGCATTCTGAGGTAATTCCTGTACGTTGCCCAAGCATGTGTGCTCATAACGCAACTAAATAATGACAATGGAAAGAACTGAAGTACCACTCAATTTCTTCAAGGAAGGCTAATAAAGACTAATAATTTGCTGCTATTTGAGAATTTAACTTGGATGTTTAATTTGAAATAAAGTTTAAGCTTAGCAGGCTCAGATCAGTGAACGTCAGGGCAGACCCTGAAACTTTTTGAGTTTTCCAATCAGTAAACCCACCATGCATAAGACTCAGTTTGTATATTTCTAAAAAATTGGCAAGATTTTATTCTAAGGAGTCCAAACCTGTCAGTTATAGAGCATAGTGGATTAGGGAACGTAGGCCTGATATCTGAATATACTTTCTTTTTTTCCTTTTTTACTGTTGTTAGATGAAGGGCTCCTCAATAGTTGGAATAATAAGTAAATTGATTATTTACCAGTTTGATACATAGCCTTTAAATCCTGTTTTGCTTTTTATTTCGTTTTCATGAAAGAAAATAATAATAATTTTATGAGAGACTTGTGATGTTATTATCTTGTTACTATTTATTTTATGATTTTGCTTCGTAGATACTTCAGTTCCAGCTCTTTGGAGACAGGTCTGTTTTTACACTAGAAAATTCAAGTCATTGTTTGTCAATCTGAATTAAGTTGTTCTTAAAGTGAATGCATTACTTATGTAAAAAAAAAGAGTTGTACTTTTTAAAGAGAAATCTGTATTTACCATGGTCATGGTTCCCTTTAGCGGCTTGTAGAATAATTAAAAAATCAGCCTTAACTATAATTATGTCCTTCGCCTGTTCAATCTGGAACATTTCAAAGTAAAAGCATTTAAGCTCAGCATGGTATGAGTCTAGAGTTTGGTTTAATTATAATCAAGAGTTGTTTGAATGTTTTAATTAGCTATGAATTGTTTGACATTTTCAAATCCAGTTAATCTGAATTATAATGAAAAGGATGGCTGGAGATTTATTTAACCCTCAAGCTGCTGTTTATCATATGCAGTGCTGCTGTAGAAGTGTTCATTACTTGAAATATTCCTGTGTTTGTCATAATTTATTCTTTCAGATCATCATATTTTTATGTCAGACACAGATAAGCTAAATAAAATGTGGGAATTTGTGAATTAATGGAAGGGAAAACTACCAAAAAAGCTTGGTTGCATGGGGAAAATATGTCCTTCCTTGTTGAACTGTGAACACATATGTAGAATCAGAATATCACTGAAATAGAACCAACCAATCATCATGAAGTAGGTCAAGAGACACAAAGAAATTCAACCACAGTCACTGAAGTTTCTGTGTAGGAAGGGATATGAAGCCATTTTCAAGGCTTTCTCTGTTTGTGGATAAGCAGTTATCCACAAACAGAGAAAACTTGGAACAGAGCTAAACTTCCACTTTCAGCATTACTCCATCAATTTAGACCTAGAGATTAGGAATATGTTTGTCATAAAGCAGTACAAGAATGATCCAAACAGCAATAGCTTAAAAATAAAAAAATAAGGTTTTAGAGAGGATTGTCAATCCAAATAACCTTAGATTTTCCATTCTCACACCTTCCTATGTTGCTTAATTAAAACAAAACTGCAAAGAAAACTGGGGCACAGTCCTCCTGTACGACCTGAAAAAACTTATTTTAAGCTGTTGCTGCCAAGGATGGGACAATCCCTTTTTAGAGTAACTTTTTTTTACATGTCCAGTGTGGTTTGAAAAGCTTATTTTTTCATGATAAAAAGAGAATCAGGAACTGTTTCTTGCACTATTTGGGGATAAAAAATATCTAAAATTTGAGACACACACAAAAAAAATCAAACAACAGATTTAATCTTTAAGGAGGTAAATGGTTTTTCCCAGCTCAGGTATTCCAATTTAACATCAATAAAGCTCCCAAATGTTTATGGTTTTAATGTTGCTGAACTCTTTCTACTCGGCACACAAAACAGATGAGCTACCACTCCTTGCGAGCACGAGCTTGCCTCAGTCAAAGCTCAGTGTCTCCATAGTGATCGTCTAGCGAGGAGGAGGGTGAATGTAAACCTAGTAGAAAGAGAGAGCGCGGGGAGAGGGATTGTGCGTGCAGCAGAGAGAGAAAGCAAGAGCTCAGGCAGAGACATGTAAGAGATGTAGCCCTGCTGCCGCAAGCTGAAGAAAGAGGAGGAGTTGTTGAGCACTGGAGATCTGCAGAGAGGAGTGAGAGAAAGGAAGACAAAGCTGGTGGTGAGGAGGCGAGGAGTAAAGATAGGACAGAGTGGATAAGGGAGAGAAGAGAGGGAGAAAAAACAAACACTTGTCCTGCACGGCAACAAAGCAGCGGTCAGGAGGAAATAAGAGGAGGGAAGTGAACTGCTGCTCAGCTTTCGTCAAGAAGGAGAAGAGGTAGGCTGGTTGGGATAAGATGGGAAACGGGGATAACATAGAGCTGTGACAACCAGATACTGTTAATCTAGATACTGCTTCTTGTTTCATTTGTCTTTAATCTCTTTCCTCATTGAGGCTGAGATGATTACAACACCAAACTGGTCCAGGGCACTCAGCCTCCACAGCTGACTGGGCTAATTTACTGACTGTGCATTCAAGTGGTGGTGTGCTTTAGTACTATGCAGGGTTTACATTGAAATATCAATGCTTAGATGATGGCTTTATGATGCAATAATCCATCACTGCACAAGTTTGTGCTCTTCGTCTCCTGCTGATAAATTTCAGGACTTCTTAATTATTCAATGGGCTGTTCTCATGGACAGGAAATCCTGCTGTTTCTCTAATAGTTCAGTGATACATATTTCAGAGCGGCGGGCTACACTTTAATATCTGCCTTTGTTGTTAGACTTAAGATTTAAGCCGTTATGCTTACAGAATGTGCTTTTTTTTAATTATTATTTAAAAATAGCCATGTTAGCCTTCAAAGCAGTTGACGATATAAAAAAAAAAAACAACCCATACCACTAAGGTTGAATCTACTTGTGTTTGTTTGTTCTACCAAGATATGCATGGATTCAATAAATTCTAACCAACAATATAGTCAAGGTAAATAACATTGTATATGTAATTATAATAGTTTGTTATGAGGCGTATTTAAATCAGATGAGCTCATAAAGTTCAGTCTATAGGTCACAGGGGGACATTTTACTTTATCTATTATAAAACAAAGAATTTCACTTTTTTCTAGCCTGTATGAACATGTTCTATAAAGTTATGAAAGTGAACAAAGCAACACTGAAGTTAGAGAGTAAAGGAAAGTACAGTTGGTCCTTTTGGGAGGTGAATAAAGGGAAGGATGAGACACGTCCCAGCAGGAGGAAGGAAAGGGAGACATTTTTCACTCAGCCAGCTGTTGAGAAACACACCAGTGAGGTGAAAACAGCAGATTATCAGAGAGATTTTTTTTTTTTCCCCAGTAGTTTTCAGGATGATTTAAAAGGCATCCTGGGACACAGATTTTCTGGGTCTGATTTGTCAACACTGTCAGCTTCTTTAAACCGCTTTGATCTGACCTCATTCACAGTAGGTCTCAAAAATTCCATATAAACTCTTCCTTATTTACTCCTCTCAAATAGCAATGTATATTATTGCACGTCAAACCTACACAAAGTAGCTTATCCATGCTGTCAATAAGTTTTCTTTCCTATTTTTTGTATTTTATGATAAAAAATACAGTTTTTCTATGATTCACAGATAATCCTGAAGTTCTTTGCAGCAGCATCCCCCTGCATAGACTTTACAAGTGACCATATGGCCACAACATGCCTCTCATTAACCTTCTAATGTACAGTACCTTTCCCCTTTTCCAGCATAAAATTTTGCTTGTAATGTATGTTTAATGCTTCACTGACTCTGACTGCAAGCAGCTGCTGAATGTACGCTGCAGAACCACCACATAGTAAATATCATCCAACTAAACCCCCTTTTGCTTTTCAACAAATGCACCAAAATGACAGCATAGAAGTTGAAATTAAAGCTTCCATTGAAAAAGGTTTTGGAGACCACACTAACTGGCTTTTGCTTTTTTGTGGATTGACCATAAAGGTTAAACTCTGATGCTTTAGGTTTTGGTTAGTTTTGTGCTTTTCTAAATACACTGAAGCACATGCACAGCTTAGCACCCTAGGGGAGCTTTTCCTGCTTCCCTGCAGTGTGGCAATTGGATCCAGTGTGGGGCTTTGAAGCATTTATTAACCCAGGGAACTATCATAGACCATTTCCTTCAATCTTACTGGGAATTCATTAACTCCTCTGTATACAGTATGGTGCCCGCTTTAAGATCTCTCCTTGCAGTGAAGATCCTGCAGCATTCGGCTCTGTGCGCACACTCGTCTTATACACTCAAACACACACGGTCTGTTCTTCAAGTCATAGTTACAGTTCTCGTGCTATTAATGGAGATATATCTGTCTCCATGTAGGCAGACTTATTAACAGCCAGATTTCATTGGCTGTCTGTTCTAGCAGCAGTCAAACAACCCATCCCATTGGTTCCTGCGGCATATTTTTTACACATTTACCCCTAACTTCCCTCTGGTTGCTAAGAAACCAGCAGTCTCTAGTTTCCCATCAGTAATCTTCACTAGAATGATGTATATCTGTGAGCTTTTAACTTGTATATTTGGATTGTTTGCTTAATGCATGCCCCTTTAGCAGCAGCTGCAGTGGAATATCGGGACAAAGTGTGAAGATCATTGTCATGAGGTTAAACAAGCTTAGCGCTGCTTTTCTTCAGGGGGATATATGTTGTCTTGGAGCTTTTGTGTGCGGTAACTTGTGAGAACAGACGAATCAATACTAATCATTCCAGCCGGAAGGCTCCAAGGAACAATAAGAAAAGGAACGAGAGGGAGCGTGGCTGTGATTAAGCATTTAGAGTCGGGGAAATGTCAATAACTGGGGTAAGAAATGAGACAAGTACTGTTTCTGTAAATTAGTTTTATTAACGCACAACTAATAAGTAGAAAAAACCAATCTGATCAATGCTTTTCTACAGACATAAAAATGCTCGTTTTAATTTTATCTAAGGTTTTAGAAGTTTTGTATTATTCAAAATATATATATTTAAATAATTTTGTACAACACAGAAAAATAAAGACTTTCCCTTTGAATTTCAGAGCATAGTTCTAAAACTTAAGCAGGATTCTGGGAGGTTATACGTCTCAGATAGAAACAATCTAGCTTAACATGAACATCTTTCAGTTCTAACCCCAAACTCAGAGATTTAAACCCACTCGTCATTCATGAAGATTTATCATGAAACTCACTTCTATCCAACTGTTTATTTTTTAGGGTGAAACATTTTGATTTTGAAAGGAGGACACTTTTGCCCAGCCTGAAGACGGATTCTGACAGGTTTCTCAGAGGTTAATGGACATGAGTTATTATAGCTAAATGGTAAAAAAAAAATAACTCCTGTAGTAAATCAAAATCTGTAACTTATCCAAAATCAAATAATGTTCAAAATATGACCTCTTCTGTATTAGAAAATACAGCTTCAACAAATTACCTCGTTACAGCATCCTCCGTTTTCCCAGATCTAACAAAGTACTCAGTCAATTTTGCAGAGTAGCTCTCAACTCGCACAGCTTTTTTATGTTTTTCAGTGTCTATGTGAGCTTTTAAATGTCCAGCACCTTAATTACTGTAGAGACTAATAGGAAAATTCTGCTCAGCAAGGAATAATCAATGGATCATTATCTATACCTAAAACTAATACGCACTCATTGATTTAATGAATTTAGCATTAATCAGTAAAAACATAAGAACAATAATTTTCTTCGTGAACACCGAGTCCGGGACTGGCTATTTCTGCCCAAATATAGTAACACCTCACTCCTGACATCTTCTGGTAGTGACGGTACAGTTAGCCTAGCGCCATTCTCCCCGCTTTACAAGCAAAATCAATGGGAATTACTTGACACATCTGCAATCAAACACCAGATACAGCACTGGGACTTGCTCAACAGCCGATACTGCACCGTGACGTCACAAACCGGTAGGTGGCAGTAGTGTTCTTTGACAAACAGGGATGTCTCCAGTAAAGCACATTCAAATGAAATTACTCTCAATTAAAAACACATAATTTTTTGAACAGTATGTAATAATTTAATATCTCAAGTACTTTCAGACATTTCAATTCTGAATATGACCGGAGTTTTCCTTTAAACATGGGTGCCAGTTTTGCACACGGTGCATTCGGCCTTCCACTTGTGGCGAATGGGACGGTACATGCAAAAAATTTTTTTTGCACTTCATCTGTGAAGCCGCACTTTCGCATTTTGTGTCCGATGTTGGTTGCTCTGCTACCTTTGTGTGTGAGAATTACTTAGGACAACAAAGTACCGTAGTATTCTGTGCAACGCGCCAATCGATTTAAGAAAACGATTATAGTACCATGAAACATCATGAAAACTTGACGTGTTCATGAATTTATGATCCCCCTCCAGACGCCTGGGACATAATGTAAAAAGTGGACATTTGGTCACCCTAGTTAATCGCACTGTTCAGAGATATCTATAGTTTGATAGCAGTTCATTCATTCATTCGCATAAGAAAACTGTTTAATTCTAGCTCTCCAACGCCAGTGTCTTCCATGTTTTAGATAAATCCTCTCTCCATCAATCATGAATAATAAACGAATGACCTCCTTAATAAATGACCTCCTTAATATGTTATAAGGTTCTGCAGAGGCCTGATAGTGAACCGTTTATTGAAGTTTATTGACTACTCTTTAAGGCTGGATTGAACAGTCCTGATCTTTCTAACGGTACATATGGTATTCTGATTATAGTCATTTTGCTTCTTATGCATAGTTTTGATCATTTATTTTGGACAATTTGTCTGATATGAGAAAAGCATAAATCCAAAAGTTCTCTCAGCTCTTGGAGGTCTAATTTCTTGCAGCAGAAGATGATTTTAAAAAAACAGGTTAGAAACTACCAGGAGTCTCCAGAAATGTTATTTTATGCACCAACATGTGTTATTTTGTGCAACATAGATGCAATACAGAGTTAATTCACCAATCCAACTCTGACCTATGGTAAGTAGAGTTGCTTACTCTACATTCTAAACATCAGGCTAGGCTGTTAAGGGCCACTTTAGACTTTCTGTTCATCACCTGTGGTCATTGGTCCTTCTAGGTATCAAAGCTTGCCTGTAGTCAAAGGTCAGACACAGTAGTGTGTTAGCCTAAACTATGGTCTCAAAGGTTCTTCGGTTGTACTTAAACCTCACCTATGCTCATTAGGGATGGCCTATGTCATTTCTGACCTTCAACTTTTTCATCTGGTATTTTTCATAACTAAAAGAATGAGGTCCTGATTGCAAATGGCTAAAACCAAATTAAATGGACTCAACCTTAAAGATCAGGTTAGGATGAGGAAGAATTACTGCTCATCTGAATGGAAGAGTCGGTTGACAAAGTTCAGGCATTTGATCAAGAAACCTGCTTACCACTTCCCAAAGAGAAGCTTTAGACATTTTCCACCTAGATAACTTCATGGAGCAAAACAGATATCTTGGGACTTGGGGAATATAGCTGGATAATAGAATATCTTGATTGTCCTCTGCAAGCCATACTTAGATGTGCAGGAGACCATGAATATGTCAACATTACTGTATGAAATGACTTGGTGTGAAGTGTTAGATAGGCCTGGATATGCCCTTTTGCCAAATGTTTTCCACAATACAAGAAAAGTCACCTTGGTGTAGTTGATGGTAGCCAAAGCCATAGCAATCAGGCTCTAAGATTGCATTCAGACAGACTTGAGCAATTTACTGATCAATACTACCACTCAGTTGTCCTGTAATGCATTCTGACCAAGGTAATTAAAGAAAGCTTAGGCCAGTGATTCTTTGATCTGCAGGAATCAATGCAGGAATCTTCAGAGGGTTGAAGACCCACTACTACATTAGGATCAGATGCTGCAGGTGTTGTTTATCTCACATTAAAGCAAACCTTGGATGCACATTAAAGTTAAGGGGTCATAATGCTACACAGATGTGCCATTTATATTGATGAGTGATAGACACTGATGCTACGACAAGCTTTGTCTTTTGTCTGCAGAAATATTTAAGATCATTCCTCCCAGATCTGTTTTTATTTTGATCAACTTTTCAAGAAGACTTAAATTGAGTTGACAAGTGAGGTAGTTTCAGGTCAAGAAAGTTTGGACAGAAAGTGAAGGGAGCTGGAGGGAAAGAAAAATGAGAATATTGAGA
Source organism: Cyprinodon variegatus (assembly GCF_000732505.1). Taxonomy (NCBI): domain Eukaryota; kingdom Metazoa; phylum Chordata; class Actinopteri; order Cyprinodontiformes; family Cyprinodontidae; genus Cyprinodon; species Cyprinodon variegatus. The sequence goes on along the minus strand of NW_015151273.1, from coordinate 22,551 downwards.
TGAATAGCTTGGCGAGTTGTTGTAAATTAAACAGAAGCTGAGAGGGAGAAACATTCACTTCTCCCATCATTAAAACGGTGTGCTAGCCTGAGCACAGACAGCGGCTGGACTGTCGCTTCCCTCGCTGTGTTTCACGCTCCAGTAAACCAACCAGCTCCAGCGTCCCCTCCAGTAAGACACAGAAAAGCCTTTTTGTCTTCAGCGTCCTCAGCCAGAGGTCACTGTGAATGCAGCCAAGTCTCACGCTTTCTGCCTAGTTCTACACTGTTCACTTTTCAAAATAAGCTGTCAAGGTTCACTTTCCTGTGGTCGTGTTCTTGTGATTTTTTTTTTCTTTTTTTTGTCCTAATAGGTGATAAAATAGGCAATTTTTCTCTATCACTGAATATCAGCAGAACAAATCCTCCTGTTTTAAATAATGTGTTTTACATCCTAATTGCCAACTTAAATGACTTCAGAGCAAAAAAGCTTTGACAAATTTACCAACAATGTTAACATTTCAGCTGTTGGGACAAATTCCAAAGTTTTGCTCCTACAAAAAATAAGAGTGATATTTTTAACTGAATGCATGGGGCTGATCTGTTAATCAAACATGTTCAATCTGAGCCAGCAGGTCACTAACAGGATCAGCTTCCTAACTGCTGCACAATGGAGACACACATAAGATCCAGGCAGTAGCATGAATGTAAACAATAATCCCAGATTAATACTGCAGCGATAACACCAGGCATGCTTGGTTAACTTTGTGCAGGAACACATCCAAGATCCTCACACTCTTTTTATCACTATGTTCTGACATATTGTGAAGAAAATCCTGCTCCAAACCTTTTATGTGGCTAATTTATTAAAGGTGGATTTGATTTCTGTACTTGTTCTTAAAGTTAAAGAGGGCCAAACATGGTATCAGCACTTAATGAAAGAACAATTTCAGGTGCAACTCATTTTTGGTTAAGTTGACCGGAAATATTCAAATCCAGCGTTTCTTCAATCTGGCCTTTATATAGGAGTATCCTGAAGAAATCTATTGTTTAAGAAAGTAAGAATATTGGCCATGTAGGACACATGGAAACCATGTGGAAAAAGGTATCCTAGACATAAGAGACAGAAAATAAAATTGGATTAAATGCAAGACTCTAAACTTGTCCATAAAAAAAAATGGTAGCAGCATCAAGATGCAGTGATGCTTTAGGAGAGAAATACAGGACAATTCATTGGAAAAGAGCAAAAAAATGAAAGGAATATAACACTGAAGACCTTTCACGGCAGTCCATCCGTACATACACCCATCGGTCCGTAGATCCATCCATCCATACCAGAATTAATTTCGTCAACTTCTTTTTCATTTAGTCTTGGTTTTAGTCACAATGACTGAAATCAATTTTAGCCTTAGTCAAATTTTTGTAATTTTAGTCAACACTGTAAATAATAGAACTTCTCCACACACTGCTTCTCTTTTTCTCTATTTTATTTATATAACCCTGTGCAGAATAGAACTTCTCCACACACTGATTCTCTTTTTAACATATATCTCACTGTACACATTGAACCTTTTGTTGGCTTGTTTCATCATATCCCCAAAGTCTTCATGGTCAATGGTCCTTGTATGCAGGCTAGAACGCCCAATCCACTTGCCGTCGTGTTCTCCAGGGCTTTCTGCTCTTTGACATCTTTGACATTGGGGGTGCGTTGGGGGTGCTCCCAACATCTCTGCAACAGACCTCCCTTCTTTCTACCATGTCTGATTTGGCTGTGGTGTCACTGTGTCAGGTATCTAGTTCTAGTTGACCCACCCGTTTCTACTACTACTACAGGCCCATCCG
>NW_015151273.1:0-19628 GCF_000732505.1 Cyprinodon variegatus | reverse complement strand
TGGTCCATTCTATCGGGTTTGTGAAAAACTTTAAGCATTATGATAACCTCACGCAGCCACAATACTTCTCTGCTTTATTTTATTCCCCAGTCATGCAGGAACAAAAGTGTTGCCTCATCAAGGTTATATCTCTCCAATTGATTTGAATCGAGTTTAGCTTTAATGAAGAGCTGTTGTGTTAGAAGTATGCGGTGACAGAAGTGCAACACTTGCGTATGCATAGATAATTATTTAAATGTGAAACAGGCTGATGTTGCGGTGTGCCATCACAGAGGCTTAAGTGTGTGTTTTTAATAATGGTTAATTCTCATCCATTGTAGAGCAACGATATAATCTTCTCCCCCACACTTTTAACAGCTGTTTAGGCTGCTGGCATTAGAGTGAGAGCTCACTGATTTTTTAGTTTTTTGTTGTTGATTTTTTTAGATTTTTTTTTTAAGAGGGATGAGAGTGTGTGTGGGTGATCGCTGCAGCAACCATTGTTGCTATGGTGAGAATTGAACTCCAGGCTGAGGTTGAGGCTTCTAGTGTATCTGAAGTAGAGGCTGTTGCATAAGGCAACAAGTAGCACACCAGTTCACACCATGTGGGGCAATTATTGTGCTTTTTTTTCCCCTGGAGGGGTTAATATGCGTTTGTGTGTGCTTATTCGTCTCTAATAACACAGGATTGTGAGAACTGAGTCATGATTCAACCCCACAGGAGGCACAGGATTTTATAACCTTTTTATATTGGCGGTGCATACACATCATCCCGGACATTTTCTACTTTTGCTGCAAATATTCTCAGAAATGACTTTTCAACTGGTTCGGTAGCTATTATGATAAGCTGTAATTTGCGTGAGTGACAAAATGCCAAGAAGAGAAAAAAAGGATTGATAAAAGGGAGAAAGGTCAAACTGAAGTGTAATCTGTAGATGACATTTTCAAATGCAGGGGTCTGGTGCCTCAACATCCAACGAGACAAAAACACAGAATTAAAAAGTAATGTTGCGTTTTTCTCTTAATGTACCATTTTTTCTTTAGCTGGAATCAAACATAAATATCTGAGTAAAGAAAAAGATTCAATACCTATTCAAAATGGTGTCCACGTTCTGCACAGTGAAGTTTCCAGCTAGTTTGTCATGATTGGTTATTTACAGACTTTACGTTGTTTAACAGATTTACAATAATTCACCAGAGATTTATTCTACTATGCCTTCCCCTAGAGACAACCACACAGGCTTTCTTTTTTATACCTATTGGAAGCAAGCAGCAGCCACATAAAACTCTGCAGAAATTTATTGTGTGGCTGTGTGATGCCAGAAGGTGCAGATGGCGCCAACAACATCCTTGCAGACGGCTGCCGAGTCTCTGCTTGTCTCTTCAGAAAATTCAGTACCTGGCACAAGCAGCTCGGCTGTAACCGAGGGCAGAATGGATGATTTACTTGGAGTCTGTGTTTTTTGTCTCTTTTGTGCTTGGTTAATGAGGGCCTCTAGTCAGCCTATAGACAATTACCAACTTGTCACAGTTTCATGTAGGTTTTTTGCGTCTCTTATGGGTTACAGATAGAATCTCTTCAGGGGGACTCAGTCCTATGAAAGAACCTTAGGCAGAAACTAGAATCAAATATTAGATGAAAGTTAACTTATCAAGTCTCAGGTTGAGTTCAGATTTAGTAGCTTGTCTCGATTAGTGACTTATAGGTTAGGCTTCAAAGTCTAAGGTGAGGGAAACTCAAACTTGGTCTAAAGTCATCAAATTTGACATTTATAGCCTCAAATCTAACAAATTACTGCTTCCAGTTTGTTCTCACATATTGATATATCATCAACATGTTTACTAGATTTGACTTCAGCCATTGCATAATGAAATGATGCTACATGAGATAAGAAAATACATAAATATATCCCTATGCTACTCATGCACACATAAACCTACACATATAAATCAATTGTAGATCTATATAAACTACAAAAAATATACAGTAACTTGCAATAAATATGGTAATAGGAAAAAATTTACTTTCTAAGGGTACAGTGGATGATCATTCCTCAGCTACTGGTTTTTCCACATACCACACTGTGGTACAGTATGTGCTCACCTAACGCCATTGTGCTTCATAAATCCAGTGAGCTTTGATTTCAGTGGTGAATCTCGCAGTAAAATGTAAATATCTTGAGTTATTGTCTTGAAGGCATGCAGACAGACTAAATATAGCTGTGCATATGGTTGACAAGGCTTGTGAATGCATATTTGATAGGCGTTCCCTCTGAGAAGCAGGTGAACTAGTAGGATGGTGAGACGGATGTACAGTTATTGTTAATATGATTGGGCATTTCTTACCTTCATTTCTGTCCACTATACTGTTAAATTCAACTCCAAATAATGACTGTTTTCTATCCATAAATAGTTGGAATCAAAATCAAAATAGTTCCAGACTACAGGAATTGAAGAGGCGTCTTTAGTCTTCTTCTACTAAGGATTTATTTATTTATTTTATTGATAAAAAGTATAGTAAATGACTTAAGTTCTATTCCAAATAGATACCTTCCAATTTGTGGTTTAGTCGATCAAGCTTTGGTTTTTTATTTTATCACTCCTTAAATGGATGATTAGCACCTTTACTGCTGTGTTTGAAGCTCTACTTTCTCTTTCTAAGAATGAGACTCTGCAGATATGAACCACTTGATTTATGCCAAAGCAGCTTAATTATTTCCATCTTAAACACATTGTACCTGCATACCTTGTATATTTGCAGCATCAACTTTCCAGGTGTTGAAATTATATATTTTTTTTAAATCACTGAAACAATATTTAATACTCTATCTCTGTGTTCGTTAAGGTGTTGAAGATCAATCTCATTGGACACAGAAAGCGGATATTGGCATCACTGGGGGATCGGCTACACGACGACACGCCACAAAAACCTCCTCGGGCCATCTCCTTACGGGTAAGTAAAGTAAGCAGATGGTATATCAGATTCAGAATCAGAAATACTTTAATAATCCCAGAGGTAAATTACTTTTGTTACACGCTCCAGATACAGCGTGTAACAAAAGTAATTTCTCTGTATACTGTTGGAAAAACAGTGAACAGTACCTTTAAGGCTTGCTTTAGCAAGATTTTAAAGTTCATAAATACAAAACTTCTGATGCGCTATTTGTTTTTTTTGTATCTCTATGCATTATAAACTATATAAGTACACAAAATGGAAATTAACAGAGTAAACATGGGGGAGTGGGGAGTGATGGCCTAGTGGGTTAGAGCAGTGCGCTTGTGCTCTGAGAAGGGTGCAAATACCCGATTCGATCCCCACAGCCTGCACTCTGGGTTCCTGAGCAAAGACTCTTATCCCCAAACTGCTCCCCAAACACTGCAAAATGGCAGCCCACTGCTCCCCAAGGGGATGGGTCAAATACAGAGAGTGAATTGCCCCATTGTGGGACAATAAAATGATTTAAAAATAGGAATTTAATGCTGTATATAAAAGTAGTCCTTTCCTCTTTTTTTTAACCAAGTAAAGCCTCCCTGCTGTCAAAGTTACCAAATTTTCAAGTGTTGCATAAAAAGTCAACCCTTTCCTTAGTTTTCCTCTCCACTATTTAAACCAGCTACTAGAAGGAAAACTAAACTACTTTGGGAAAGCTGTAAATATGATATTGTTTAACATAAAATTAATAGTTCTATTTTTTTTATTTATTTTTTTGCTGTTTAATGTTTCTAGTTTGTAATATATGACTTTTCCACAGAGAATTACATGCTGCTGTCTGGTTGCAAAAGTAAAGCCATCATTCCTTTAAAATGTTAGACTCGATTAAGTCCTGTAGGGTAACGGATCTATTATATGACCTGGTTTTTCAGCCCTATGGTAATTACAAATCTGTGTTTACAGTTTATGATTGAAGCCAAGTCAGATTATTTTTGATGTCTTAGATTATAATTTATGACTCTGTTAAGATGATTAGTGTAAGCCTCACCATCTTCCAGTGTGTAAGCAGACTGCTGATAAAAAAAAAAAACATAAACCAGCTTAGTAGAAAAAAAATATTATATGGAGGTCGCCAGAAAGGCTCCTATTCCCGTGTTACTATTCTATATTACAAGGTTGATATTCTCTGTTGTATTACTGGATCCATTACAGACTGCAAAACAATAAAAACTGTCTATAGATTATTTCAGATATGATATTATGCAGGACAAAAGCTTTTGAATTTGAACCATGTTTCCTTACGTTCTAGTAGTTAATGATGTTGCTGTAAACACAGTAGAAAAATTATGAAAAATAAATGCGACATTATTGTGTTTTTATTTTCTGCTCTTGCAGTAGAAGAAGTGGCTAAACACATTATAAAATAATGAATGAAACCTCTCATCTTTGCTCTGTTCCAGGAACCTGGAGGAAACCACACTCCTCCTCAGCTCAGTCCTTCGGTAGGCCAGGCAGCGTATACGGCGGGGGTCCCCGGTGGATCTCTGGACGTGCAGCACCTCATTATGCAGGCGGACGCACGGCGCAGGCAGCGCAGCACCGAGAACTACTTTGACGACGTGCCGCGATCCAAGCTGGAGCGACAGATGGCTCAAGTCAGCATGGTAAGGATGGGAGGAATAGGATGCATCAGCACGGAAATCTGATCAGTAATGGTCCATACTCTCACAGGAAAAAAATAATCCTCCCATAGTTTAGGAAGATTAGTCTGATAATAATTAAAACGAAAACATTTTTTCCTCTGCATAAAAATACTAAATTATTCTGCTATTTACAAAATGTTCTCCTTTATCCTTTGTGTTTGAGTGTTTCTGATCAATTCTCAGATTAAATAAAACAAAAGTTTAAGAAAGTATCACAAAAAGGTTAGAACATAGCAGCCTGTCTCTATAATAACTTCTGAGACGCTTCTTTCAGCCGCCTGTGAGTCTCTGACGTCTATCTCAGGAATTTTTGTCCCTCCTCTCTTTTAGTTTGTTTGTTTTGCAATTATAGCCTATTTCAGGTACTTGCACGACAGAAGAACTGCTAATATGTAAAAGTGCCAGAACGTTTGCAGCCGCTCTTCCTTGTCCAGACATGCTCTTTGGATCTGACTGAGATGTAAATGCTGAGTAATGGTATGTTTATCAATTATTGCTGATCAGTCAGCCTCAAAGCCATCTGGCAAACTGTCCTGCGCCTCCAGAGGGGAAAGCAGTCCTTCGCTAACACCGTTTACAGTGCGAGTGCAGAGCTGCTAACCGTGACTGAGGACATTGTCAGAAGGTGGGAGGAACACTTTCGAGGATTTCCTCTGACATTTCCTGGTGGCAGCAGATACTGGATGATCAGGGTCAGATTTGTTTATCATCCAGGCTAGAGTCCCCATGGTGATCAAAATACGCCACTGTTGCAAGGCACTGAGGATGGATGAGAGCTGCTGAGAATACCTCTGGTCTCTGGATGCGTTTGACACGTACAGTAGTAGCCATTCAACATTTCCCCACTTTACTTGATGGGCCCTTGGCTGGTCCTTGGGTAGTCCCCTACAATTCCCTTTTAAACATCTAAATATTCTTTCTGTCCTGATTTGTGGACATTAAGGTCTAAAGAGAAGCATTATCTTCCGGTCAGACCCTGTAATTCAGTGAAAGGGTGGAGTCAGATAAAAAAAAAAAAAAAAGCATTTTGACTGGCTGATACTGAAGTCAGGGACAGGGTCATCAGACTGTAGGACTAGGTTGGTTTCCTCCATAAGAGGGTGGACGGGGGTATGTTCCATCTAGAAGAGGGGTCAAACCTCTCAGCCTCCCCAGGAAGATGTATGCCAGAGTGCTAGAAAGGGGAGTCCGGCTGGATGTCAAACCTCAACTTCAGGAGGAGCAGTGTGGTTTTGGTCCTGGCTCAATAATCTCTGCCGAGTGCTCCAGGGTGCGTGGCAGTTTGCCCAAATGATCCATATGTGTTTTGTGAGCCTGGAGAAAGCATTGGACCATGTCTCTCATGGTGTCTAATGGGGGGTGGGGGGTCGGAGCACATCAGGAGTAAGCAGAGCAAGAGTTTGCATTACCAGCATGAAGTCTGACCTATTCCTGGTGCATGTTGGACTCCAACAGGACAGCCCTCTGTCACCAGTCATTCTCATTACCCTTATGGACAGGATTTCTAGGTGCAGCCAAGGACCAGAGTGGAATTTTCTCTGCTTTTTGTGGATGATGTGGTCCTGATTGCTCGCTCCTTTCAAAACCTACAGCATGCACCAGGGCAGAATGCAAAATGCCCAATTTGAGAATGAGCTCCAAAAACATGGTTCTGAGTCAGCAAAAGGTGCCTTGCCCCCTTAACGAAGGAAAGCTCCTGCCTCAAGTAGAAGAGATAAAGTATCTTAGGGTCCTTTTTACAAATAAGAGGAGAATAGAGCAGGAGATCAACAGATGGGTTGGTGTGTCTGCCGCCATTATACAGACGCTGCACTGGTCTTTTGTGATGAGATAAGGTCAAGAAAAGAATCTGGGTAGAGCTGCTTCTCCTCCATATCGAGAGGAATCAGCTTAGGAGGCTCCTAGAGGAGGACCAGGACAGCCTGGAGAGACTGCATCTCCCAGCTGGCAGTGGAACGCCTCTGGCTTACATGAAGGAGCAGGAGAAGGTGTCCATTAAAACTGCTGCCTCCATAACTCTTTTCCAGATTAGCTAAAGACGATGAGTATGAATTAGACCTGATGTAAAAATTACTTTTCTCAGACATCAGGTGGGAGTTAAAGTGGGGGTGTGTTCATTTAGAACCGAATGCAGCGTTTTTGTTTAAGCTCTTTTCAGTATCGATTTGTAATGTTTTTAAACTGGTTTTAAATACATCTGAATATATTAGGAAAAAAACACCAGACTTTTATAGAACAGCCTGTAGTTATACCTGGTTGTATCTAAAGCAATTTCACCAAATTAACATTTTCTGTTTTTTCCAAGAAGTTTTAATTGCATCCAACTCTGAGGCCTTTTGACTTTTAATCAGCACTGTGCTGCAATTCAGACAGCTGTGTTTTGATTTCCTATGATTGGGGTCTTTTTGTGAATCACAGAGCTCATCAGTGCAGACTTAAACATTTACGGATATCCCTCTGAATCCCAAATGTGTGTGTGTCGCAGTGCTTGTCACTTTTCTGTTTGTTTGTTTTTTTATCATGAACCAACACTTTGAGGATGTCAGGTTTGCATGAATAGAGATAACAGTGACAGGAGGAGAGATCTTTCTTCTGTTGCAAGATTAGATGTCTCATAACAGCTGTTCACTCTTCAGGAACATCTTGTTCTTTAAAATATATCTTTATTAGTTTTAATACAAGATAAATATCTAACCAGTTAAATTGTAGATTTGGTCACAGCGGGTTTAGAAACCTCACATCTCACATCTATCTCCCCTCTCCCATATTCTGAACAAACAGTCCCTGGATTTGTGAACACATTCTCAGGCAGCAAAAATCAGTGTTAAATTATAAAGCAATGGGCCAAACGGTAAGCTTGATATGTCCAGATATTTGAGAAGTATGTAGTTTGGATTAAAGAAATCTCCATGTTAGAAAAGCAAAGATTTAGCAGGACATGCATGAGTATAATTTCCTCTCAGATTTCCTCCTAAACTGTCAGAAAAAGCAGAAGACCAGTAAAAAGCTGTGACAGAATAAGCCAACCCACCTACACTAATGTGTGTTTGCTTGTCGTTTCAGGCTGGCGAATGGTGTGAGCCGATTACGTTGCGTCCGCCAAACGAGGCGACATCCTCCACTCCTGTTCAGTACTGGCAGCATCATCCGGAGAAGCTCATCTTTCAGTCCTGTGACTATGAAGCTTACGTGAGTCCAAATCTTTCGCCTGCTGTTAACAGGGTTGACTGAGCATGGATGAAGTGATGCAAAGACGCTGCTGTGCTGATTTATTTATTTATTCATTTATTTGATAGGGACAAGTATGTTTCATGCATCATGATGGGCAGAACAATCGTAGAATGATTCTGTAGAGAGCTAAGACAGTGCTACTTTGCTCCTTTGTGCAACTATTAAAAACAATAAAACATAGGAGTACCAGCTATTACTAAAATCTATAAAATACGAACATTAATACCCCGTTTTAACATACTGTGAATAATCTATGTCTGTGTTTCTTCACAGCTTTGTATTGAACTCTCCTTAATGAACTTCCATCCAAATAAAAACATCTATTTTACCAGAGAAAAAAATAGACCAGTGATTAAAAAATCCAGCTCTCCGTAAGGCAGGGCGAGTTTAGCACATTTTAGAAACAAGACAATTCAAAGTGCTACAAATAAAATCTAAAGATTGGCCGATACATCAGCCAGCTGATATTTTTGGCTGATATTACTGCTCTTCTTATGTATCCTATCGGTCGATACCTACATGCCTTGGCCGATTCATTAGTGCATTCAACAGCCATGTCTTGAGATCACATGCATTGCTGCTCCCACCATTAGCTCACTTTTATTAACATTTTGTTTTATTTGTTTATAGATATTTTCTTTTTGTTAAAACAGAGACAACTTGTAAACAGTAGAAGAAAAAGAAATTTCGTCCAAAAAATATCGGCAGCACATATCGGGGATCGGTTAACTGATAAAATTAATAAATAAAATGTATATATCAGTTTATCTTTACATTGCTGTAACAGGTAAATCTAAGTATTACTTAGCTAATCTGCAGCATTCAGCTTATCTGTAGCATCAGCCATTAGCAAAACCAAGCATTATGGTGGAGGAATCCCTTTCAAATAGATTTTTTTTTTCCGAATGGCACCTTTATGGTGCTTTTTGGAACATTTTTGCAGGATTATCTGTATATTAAATCAACTATTGGCTTATCTTTTGTAAATTGGAGAAAATCAAAGCTTATCTCCAATCAGATTGATACCAAAAAGAGTTTTTTCAACAGTTGAAAAAATAAATCAAACATTTTAACTGATTTTATCAAACCTACTGACTTGTACTTTCCATAAATATGCAATAGTCATCGTGATGATTGTTTTATGTAAACGTTTAACTGAACTAACATTGTGAATTTCCTCATTTTATTCATTAAGACATTTTTAAAAGAGCAAATTATCTAACTTAATTAAATATTCCCAGTAATGTTTTTATTCTCAAAGTTTTACCAAAGAAACTAAACACTGAAGATAAGCTTCTCTGTTTCACCCGCAGTCAGTTTTTTTAAAATTCAGACCTTTAGCCAGTTACATAAAAGATGTTTCATATCTGCATAAGTACAGAAAAAGCTGCACACCTCTCGAGGGTTAGACAGTAATGCAGCGATTACTGAGTTACAGCAGGAAAAACGCTGCAGAGAAAAAATCAAGTACCATTAGAAATACGTGAGTGAGAACTGAAGAGGATGTGTCAAATGAAAATGTTTGGGTTGTTATGACAAAATACGGTAAAACAGTCGGAGCTAAATCGGCGTGTGACGGCAAGCCTGAAATAAATGGAAAGGGAAACAGAAAAATAGTTTGAGCAAATAAGTGTTGTTCTGTTAAGATAAGAGATGAGATAAACTATTTGTGTCACAGTGGAGAAATTCAGTTGTTACATATACATAGATATAAATAAAACAGCTGAAGTTTCTTATTTAAAAGGAAAAGTTTCAGGTTGCAGAGGTTATTTTGCAGAATGAATTAAATAGTGATTGCACAGTAGTTATTGTACAAGTTAGTTAAATATATGAGCAAAGAACTTGGAAATAATAGACTATCATCACATTCAGGGAGAGGAATGAACTAAATAGTTTTTAACTGGTCATTAAATTATCAATTAAAATATCGGTTGATTGAACTTTGTTTAGCTAAAGTCTGAGGATAACAGATGAACAGATTTATGTTGAGCTAATCAAAGAAAAGTTACATTTTAAGGTGAAATGTTCATTTAAGTGTTTATATGTCATAAGAATTTGAATTATGTGAGAAACTGTGATCTGAAGGATAAATCCAGTAGATTTAAGAGGATTCTCAGCAAACAGCTTCTGAGTTGATGAGAAATCAAAATGTTTCTGTTACTGTGAGGTCAGGAGTGAGATGGTGGCAATGATGAGACCCTCTCTGAGCTTTTTTGATCTGACTTGAGCTGCTAATGTTCAGCAGTAACGTTGGAAAGCTGTTCATTTCACAGCTCGATGATACTGGTTGATCTAACAGAGGGGTCACCAACCTTTTAAAGGCTAAGAGCTACTTTATGGGTATTGACATAAAAAGAGCTACCAATACTGACCTTTGAATGGAGGAGTTAGGGTTCACCTAAACTTCAAGCATAATAAATATTTTTTTTATTTTAATTTCTAATTTTACTTTAGATATTGATATTAGGAAATATCTATGAATGCAAACGTTATTAAAATAAAAAAGGCATAAGAGAAAAAAAAAAATAGCATCTCAAACCCACTGCTGAATTGTGTTGCTTTAGGAAGATGCTGAGGGCACACAGTGTGGTCCTAGTGGGCCCCTTGGTGCCTGCAGACACCACGCTGGTGACCCCTGATTTGAGATGTAGGGTTATTGCAGATCAGGAAAATATACTGGCCCTTGTAGAAAATATTGTTTTTTTATTATTTTTATCAGTGCATATTTTGGGACAGTCCACTCTTAAATCTAAAACTCCAGTAGTAAAATTATCAGTGTCTCATCTGGCAAAGTTTGGTCATTAGGACAGTATTATAAGTCTAAACTCTCTTATTTAACAGGACAATTAAACAGGGTATTGCACAATTGCAATGTTCAGTTCACCTGATCTCGAATAAAAAAAAAAATAGTGCCATGCACTCCAAAAAGGAAAATAAACTTACTTTGCTTAACATTTGGCATTAGGTGCTTTTTTTACATATTCATCCAATTTTAAGCAACACGTATATAAATATTTTCATCTAAACACACTGTGCAATAACCCTGTATAATGATCCTACTATTAAAAAAAAAAAGCTGTCATATGTGGACTGTATATACAGTACTGTATATATTCCATGCACCTTTCTTCCTTTGACACATTAGCACATTTCTCCACTGAAAGATCAATAAAATCAATTAATCACTTGAAGTGTTTAATTCCATCAGTGTAAGCTTAGTCCAATTAAACCAAAATTAAAATGAAAGATTAGTTTAGTAAATACCTCATTTTAACGTTTGTGATGTGAGTGAAAATTATTTTTTCTTCTACTCTACCAAGCAACCTGTTTGTAGCGTTTTTGGTTATGTAGACAGAGTAATACCATTATTTCACTGCTTTTTATAGTTGCATACGGTTAGCTTTATTGACTTTTTTTTTTATCCCTCGCCATCATGTGAAGAAATACGGTTTCTCATTCAGTTACATTCATCATAACTTTCTAAGTTTGATCTCTGTTTGAGGACTGAACACAAAGAATAAGCCAAGTCTTAACCATTATACTAATCTGTTCTTTCTATAGAGACAGAGATGCTATTTTATTTAAACAGGCAAACATGGTGGCCTGTAGAGAAACACTCTCTTCTCTATTTCCAACAGAATGAAATTTAAAAAGTGAGATAAATGAGCAAGAGGCACGGTGGAGTGAATGCCAACAAAGTGGCAGGAGCTAAAAATTGGATGGAATTGACACTGATAAGGCAGTGCTGTGCTTGTTTTAATGAAAGGATGGTGAAAAGCCAGCATGGGACTGAATGACGAATCAACTCTAAATAAACAAAAAAACTCTGCTACTTTCAGCACCGACTCTGGTAGCATCTTTATGTCAGCTTCCAGCCACAGCATGGAAAACTTTGGTTTAACTAAGCCCTTCAGCCAACCCTGCAGATATCAGCACAACCACCCGACTCCCATCATGATCTAAGCTACAAAAATAGAGGGAAACCTGTAGGGAGATTAATCTAAAGTAAAACAAGATTTTTAATTGGCTTCACAAGAAATGAGAGGCAGTGTGGACTGCCTCTCAACAAAGATTGAATAAAAAGTGAGTTATCTTTAAATAACTCTGCCCAACCCTGATTGTCTCGATGGTCTAATTTTGTTCTTAATCAACCAAACTGATTTATCAACACAAAAAACACAACTTTGAAAAAATAAATATTGTTTAGATTGTCTGGATGTTTATTGAACCAAATAAAATCTGTTTGCAGACTTTCACATGTTTTCTTCTCTGCATGATTGAGAAGAAAGAATAAAGCTTTTATTCTTAATTAAACCTGCTGATGTCTTAAATCAGCTCCCTAATAAAAAACACCTTCCACATTTATCCAAAGCCTACTACAGATGCATAAAAAATCTTAGAAAATATTTATTACAGATCATAGATATTGATGATGTTTTAATTAATTATTGTTGTTGTTCATTTGTAACGTAACCTTTAGTGTTTTGAAAGGTGCTTCTAAATTAAATGTATTATTAATATTATACTGAATCTTATAATAAAATTGAAAACATGAAGTCATATATATGTTAATTAAAGCTATATCAACTTAATTAGAAATTTGCTCATCTGGAAGAAACTGTCAATAAAAATGTTTTGCATTTATATTGAGCAAGGGTTCACTATAAAATTTCTACTGTAATCGCAATAAGTCACATAAGGGAAAGCTAATATTTGCTGCACCCCATGTTCTCTATCTTGACCTCAAATCTGGTATTTAATTTTTGTAAGAAAAAAAATGCTTTCTGTAGATTAAAGTCAGCATATGGACAGAAGCTTTCCTTTACCTGACTGTCCTACATATTAACCTTCCAGGACAGCAGAACCCAATTTTCTGCACATTGACTGGAACAGAGACATGGTGTAATGCAATTTCCAGGACAGCTTCCAGCAGCACCAACGCATCAATGATTTAAATGTTATTCTCTGCACTTGGGGCAAAGCATCAATATTTTGAAGCAACCTTCAGATACTCTAAGAAGCAGACTTCACCGCGGAAAAAAATTGTTTAAATGCCAGAAAAATGATAAGGGATCAATATAAAGAACTTTATGTGAGACATTTGATGTCAAGTTAAACAGATGAGAAGGAAAATCTTCTAGCGCTTCCCGTCTAATTCACTAAAAGCCTTGTTATGATCCCACTTTAGAGAATAAGGTCTCTTCCATAAGCTAGATGGGCACTACGAGGTGTTGAGTGTCGTTCCCATTAAGAGCACAGATGTCGTTATAAAAACTGACCTGTAAAAAAAAACTGCCATCTTTAACAGCTGGTTTTAAATGAAATTCTACTTGTTCAAAATGACCGACTATGAATCCCATCCAGACTGAAGGATCTGGAAGGCAGCATCCCTTATGAAAGCTGTAAAGCTTCATGCAACCACTGCTGCTGGCATTTCTCTGCATCAAATAAATTGCCTAAAATTTAAATCAAAATAAAAAAAAAAGAAGAACACAGAGTTATTGTTAAGCTAGACTCTCCCACATACCTATTGCGAGTGTCAAACCTGCTGGTGCCATTAATGTCAGCAGGATGGTCAGTTCATCATTTGAGCTCCTCTCTGACCGTTTTATCAGCCATCATCATCAAAACTGCACAGAAAGGAGAGAGGGGGACTCTAACTGCAGAATCAATCATTTCTGTTAGGTTCCATCTGCAGATTAAATGTAGGTTGAGGTCCACATTTTGGCCTGAGAATAAAACATGAGTCCAGCTTTAACATTTTCTGTAAAAAAAAAAAGGAATTAAATAAAACTAAAAATCAAGTTTTCATAACAACCATTTCTTCCTAGACTCAAAAATGCATCTATAGTTTTTAAAGATGAATAGGGATTTTTTTTTTCCAAGATTCTTTCAATGTTTAAATAAGCAGGTTCCTCCATTAATTTATAGAATTCCTACATCTATGATGCAGTTGCTGCCCATAACCACTGAAATTTGCTGTTATTCTTAAAAAATAAATAAATATATTTGTTGATCTGAAAGCATCAAGCAGAATTTAAAGGAGTTTTATAAGGCAGCAATAATCTGGTGTTGACAAACATGCTAACAGGATCTTTCTGGATCTTTTTAACAGTATCTGGGCTCCATGTTGGTGAAGGAGCTGAGAGGGACGGAGTCGACGCAAGATGCCTGCGCTAAAATGAGGGTAAAGCTCCGTCTGATGTACTTCACTTCTACATTTTATGAAAAAATGCTGTCAATAATCAGACGCACATGCATTGGCAGAGAGGAAACAACACGTTTTGTTTTTTTTATTATGGAAACATTTCCATAATAAAAGGGTCCACTCTTACAAGTAGCTACCAAATCTCATAAGGGGCAAAACTGAATTAGTATTTGTAAAATAAATAAAAGCAATGAGGCTGTATGTAGTGAAGGAAGCCCACATATGCAGCATGCATCCTTGTGATTTACACTATATTTTCCCCCACCACCTCCGCTCTCTGCCATTTTCTGTCTGATTAATGCTAAAAAAGATCAGTAACGCCTTAAAAAAAGAGGAAGAGTTAAAGAAATCTATATATTCAGCATGATTCATAATTCCCAACCAGAGATTTAACCATTTGAAGCGTGACATTAACAGTGACGTTTACACAGAGCTGTAACAGAAGGAAACAAAAGGTCCGAAAACATTTTTCCATCCTTCCTGTCATAATCAGAGGTGATGAAATGACAGAAAGCAAAAACATTTTAGCTTAATTGCATCGTAATTAATGTCTCTCCACGGTTTATATTTATTTTAACCCCCCCTCAAAAAATGGTCACTCTTTTACACTTTTAAGTTTTCTTTGAAAATTGGTTTTAATACACCAAACGTTCAAAAACAGTTAAAGGGTCCAATTGGATTCTTTTTATTCATTTTACTGCTTTCAAACAAAACTTTCCTGGTTTTTCAGCTGTTCAGACACTCCTTTCTTTCTTGTTGGTATCAATGGTTCCTTTTTTGACTCTTTTGCCCTTCTATTCTGGTCCACTGCAGTACAGAGATTGATTTTAGTATTCCTGATCGGATCATCATGTTCTTTTACCGTAGAAGCTTACCTAGCCTTACTTTCCTCAGCTTTTGCAACACTTAAACGTTGCAAATAATGGCAACGCAATGTATATTGTGAGTGTACCTTTATCCATCCCTTAACAAAAACAGAGGTTGATGTTTAAATCCAGATTTATAGACAAGTGAGCAAAGCCAAGTAGAGCTGCTGTTGGCAGATTTTGGAGAAAAAAGAAACAAGATTCTCAGGAGGGACGATGGAAAGTTAAAGTTACTCCAGTCTTTGAATAAGTAAAAGCTTTTTGCATATATGTTTTATTCTCTGCATGTCATCAAAAAGCACTGAGATTTACTGTATGAGTCAAATGAAATGCCAAGATTTAATTAATCTAATATTAATTTGGTTTAAAATGTATTTTCAGCTCATTGTAATGGGTGTGACATATAGAGATGATTTAATGAACCAATCAAAGGGGTTAGATTATAGGCTGAGACAAGGTGAAATAAAAAAGGATAAGTTTAAAGGTAACCACCCCCTCTCCTCTTTGTTTCCATGTTTTATTTCCTCTGCTCTCCAAGAAGTCTACGGAACAGATGAAGAAAGTACCGACCATCGTCCTCTCTGTGTCCTACAAAGGAGTGAAGTTCATCGATGCCACCAATAAGGTAACAACACAATAGCAGCAACGCCTACGGTAAATAACACATGAAAGGTCAGCGGACATGATGGAAAGATCGACCTTCAGAGGTGTCATGTCTGACTCTAAACAGGCCAGAAGTGTGGTTGGTTTAAAACTGGCCGAAGCACAAACAGGCTACAGTCTTTATGGGATAGAGGAGAGAACAGAGAATGAAACAGAGATGGGTGTTTATAAAGCAGAAGTGGTGTAACTCTTTCATCTCCCTTCTCCAATTGGACTGATTAATTTGTTGTTTATTTTTTAGATTAATTGATTAATAATGGGATAGCCAAAGGTTACTTAAAGAAGATTTTTAATGAAATTAAACTAAAACGTTTCTACTTGTGGATTTCTAGATAGAGCATATTGACAGAATGCAAAACTTAAATGCAAAATGTTTATATATTTTTTTTTTTTTACAATTTTGATATAATTACTGCTCTAAGTGGGTCACTCTGTCAGCTAAAAGCACGTTTTACTGTCTCTACACTCCATTTAACGATTAATCCTTTACTAAATTAGTTAACGATTATTTCAATAATTGATTAATCCAACTTTTTTCATTCCTTCTCTGGACATAGAGTAAAATATTGACTTGTGGTGATAAGTCATATGGTGATAAGAAGATAAAATTACCAAAACCAAGTGGAAAGAAAAAGTTAACAATCACCAAGCTTTTAGAATAAGATCTGAAATTTGATTAAGCAGATTGATAGAGATGTGGAAGGAAAAAAATAACTCTGTATTTCTTCCATTATGGGGACAAAATCCATCTTTGTTTCCAAATTATGAACGTGAAGAAAAAAATATGGAAAAGCATAATAGATTATAATGTTCTTTGCAAGGCATTAAAATGTGCCTAATTTTCAGTTTTATGACTGCAATGTTTCCTTTTTTAAGAGCGTTTATGGTCTATGTTGCTCTAGTGGTAAAGAGTAAAAATGTGATTAAACAATCAATGATATGCCCACCACTTAAATAAAGCTATTTAATTCATTTAAATTTTACTGCATACTATACCATATGAGGGAGGATTTGAACAAATTAGATAAATAAATTTTTATAATTATAAACATGAACAATGCTTCATGGTTTTAAGTACTGAACTGGAAATATAACAAGAACAAGTGAGCTACTCCAATGAGAAATTATCTTTTCCTTTAAAAGTAATAATAAAGACTAACTTTCCTTTATTATGCCATATATTTTATGCCTCTAAAGTTTCCAGACACTGTTATTCAGGAAAATGCACAGGATGACTGAAATCAACAGAATATTTGCTGCAAAACAGTTAAAAACACCCAGAAATCCAAGATATTAACAAGAACAACAAATTGCAGAGTATTTAATGTTGCTTCTGACTTATTTGAAACATGTTTCTGATCGCCTCACTTTTAGTTTTTTATTGAAAACTTTAATCACCCTTCTAATAATGACTAATTATAGATATTGATAATCATTCCACATAACACCAGCCTCGTCTATATGTAGAATTTCATCACTTTGCTTGCAGAAGTATTAAAATACTTCAAAGAAAAGCTAGAATAATGGATAAAAGAAATGATGGACAGATAAATGCTATAGGAAGGAAAAGAAGCAGCATTTTGTTTCATCTACTCCAAAGTACAGCTGATTTTAGTCACTGTCCCAGCAATGGTTAGAATAAACTATCCAGTTGAACCGAAGATGCAGCTTTTGTTCAGTGACATGTTCTCCATGCATATAAACTTTTAAGTATTCACGACTGCTTTGAAGTTTCCCTCACTTTGAACTACTTAACTTATACATTAAAGAAATCCATTCCTTTAAGGTTTGGATTATGTATAATTTATTGCCTTAAGTAACGTAGCATGTCCTGAATGTTCTCTGCTTATTTACCAGTGAATAAATTCCAACAACACCTTCTAAAACCTTTTAAACCAATGCCGATTATAAATATAAATTTTCCCCCCCTAATTATCTTCCTCTCTCTCCTCAGAACATCATAGCAGAGCATGAGATTCGTAACATCTCATGTGCAGCTCAGGATCCAGAGGATCTGTCTACGTTTGCCTACATCACCAAAGACCTCAAATCCAGTCACCACTACTGCCATGTCTTTACTGCTTTTGATGTGGTGAGTCCTGACACCCCGTCTTTCATCAGATTCATCTGGATCATTGCACACGCCACACCTTGAGGCAGCGACATCCAGAATGCATCTAAAGTTCTTAGCAGTGATGATGTATTCAGATATTTCAGTGCATGTATTTATTTCCAACTACTATACTGCGTTCCAAAATGAAAATATGCAGTCTGTTAGAAAATGCAATATGAATAATAAATGTTTCCCATCTTCTCAGAATCTGGCCTATGAGATCATCTTGACGCTTGGCCAGGCCTTTGAGGTGGCCTATCAGTTAGCGCTGCAAGCCAGGAAGAGTGGCCATGGATCGGCGACGCTGCCGGAAAGCTTTGACAGCAAGCCGGGCAAGCCTGTGCCCAAACCCCGAGTCAACATCCGCAAATCAGTAAGCATCCATACGGCGGCAAGGGAAAATCCATCCAATAAAGATGTTCATTTAAACTTGGGGGTGGGGAGGGGGGAGACAAGTAAAAGTAAAAATAGCCTAAATCTTTATTCCCTGGTTCAGGTATGGATGGATTTTCACTTCTTATCATCTTTTAACCCCTAAACTCAATCCAGCATCTTTATATTAGCTTTTAATGCCACACTAACACCATTTTATTAACCTCCATTTTTACTCTCCTCTCCATGCATACCATCCATCCCAGCATCTTCTTCCCGCTCATTTCCGACTTCTTCATCTCTCAGTCCTGATCTTGTGTTGCTTGTGTCTTCTGTGTGTGTTCTGGCCCAGTGGACAACGTGGCAAAGGTTTATGTGGATATTTAATCTGTTAAGCTTCTACTCGGTCTTGCTGTCCCTGCAGTCTCTAACACACTCGGCTGATTGATGAGGCCTGTTTGCATTGTGCTCCTTGGAGGCTCGCTTGCTCATCTTTCAGTTTGTGAGAATTGTGTGCTAGAAAAACATAAAACAGCCTGGTGATAAGTTGGTAAAAACAAGAAAAATGACATGTCAGTCTTTTAGATACTCAGTGAGAATATGATATTTTGCACAGCTCTGAAAGACAACATAGCATATGCAGTTCCATGATGATTAGTTGTCAAGCATTTAATCATTGAATATATGCATTCCATGAGTATCTAATTAGATACGTTGCGCTTCCACTGGACTTTTGCTTCCCATCCAGGAAGCCTTTTCAATTTAAAATGTCAGAAATAGCGATAAGTTGGAGGCTTTATAGAGAGGACCAAAAACAAAGCCTTGTTTTGGCTTAGAAAACATGCATTTTGAACCGGAAGAACGGCTCCATCCCTAAGGAATGGGCAGTCATTTGGGTTCTTAGTTGGCCTGCAAAACCCGATACTGGTCTATGTCTCTGAAAGGGGGCATTAGAGGGGATTGTTGGCCTGGCTGAACAGGCGAGATCTTTGGTCCCAGGTAAAGGGTATGTGGGTGTTGCAATGATAGTGGGAAGGAATCAACTCTATCGCTGCGTTGTAGGCTTTTAAAAGCTGAAACCTGAGTTGTTTTTTCTTTTTTAGCATAAATGGCTTCCTTCACACCCCTTTTTTAACCACCGGCCTTCTTTGACCAAAATGTGAACATTCTGGTCCTCAAAAGAATGTTCTTTGTCCATAAGGTGTTGATGGACAGCCGAGTCTTATTCGGAGGAGGTTGCTCTTCTGTGTTGAGCGATGCGTCTGTGGAGAGGTTTGGTTTCTCCAATATAAAGATCAGAGCGTTCCTAACTGCATTGAACTACATATACCACCCAGCTCATATTTGGTCTGGGGGTTTTGTCTTTAGGCTGCACTAGTCTCTGTTTAAGGATCTTGTAACGAGAAAATCCTATTGAGTTTCTTAGAGACTCCAGCAACATATGGAATGGGGATGTTTTTGTCTTTAATCTTCACAGCATTATGTTCTGCTGCTTGTCTTTTAAATTTCCTCGCCGATTTGACAAACGCCCAGTTTGGGTATCCGCAGGTTTGAAGAGC
>NW_015151272.1:369874-376033 GCF_000732505.1 Cyprinodon variegatus | reverse complement strand
CTGCATACAAAAAGTGTACCCTTGCGGGGGGTCTCCAGAGCACGCCAAAAATTGGTCTGATCGCTGAAGATCGTGACTGGTGTCTCAGAAATGATAGCGCGAAGCCTGTTTCTTACTGGAGCCATGTTGGAAAGGATTCAATGACTATGCAGGTCGGAGGAAGGGTCTTATACGTCAAGAGAAGCGGAAGTGGGGGATGGGCTGATGTGGGGGATGGGAAAGTGGGCGGAAGTGGGGGGATGGGCTGATGTGGGGGATGGGAAAGAAAAAAAATTTTTATATTAATTTTATATCAATTTGATATCAATTTTATATTAATTTTATATTAATTTTATATTAATTTTATATTAATTTTATATTAATTAAGGCGGGACTTCCGGTTTAATTAAGGCGGGACTTCCGGTTTAATTAAGGCGGGACTTCCGGTTTAATTAAGGCGGGACTTCCGGCTGTCACTTTGGAATGTGGGCGTGGTTTCGAGTTTGATGAAAGGTGGTGCATATAGTTTTTTCCTGCCTGCCCGCTCTCAGGAAGAGCTGAGAGAGAAGCTCTGAACCTGCTCTGTAAGATTAACAACTCACCCCTCCTCTGCCTAGCCCTCTGCCTGCCTTCAGCCTCTGGACCCTCCCGGTTCCCCCCTTCTACCGCTCTGCTCATTCTCTGATCAGGTATAGACCTGCAAACACACAACCTGCAAGTTTACTGGAAGACTGCTAACCAATCTGTCCCTCACTGCAGTGAAACTAGTCGTGACCAGACCCGGACCCGATTAATCCCAGAAACATTTGTGCATTTATTGTGAACTGTTCAAATAAACTTTGTGAACTTTTTCCCAGCCTCTGAGTGTTCTGCATGTGGGTTAGATCCCTGAAGACAAACATGACAGACACTGTGGCGAGGTGCACTGTATGCTGAAGTCCCATGAAAAAAAGAAAGCACAACCAATGTTCAAGGCTGCAAGACTGAAAGTATTGAAAATAAAAGACCAATACCGTTCTGTTTAGTGTTTAAGAAGTTAATGTTAGTTAATAATAATATCTCCTATAATAATAACAGTTGTTGAAAAGTTGATGGCCTTAAGTGTGTATGTATGGGGCACGGGGCGGGTCCGTCCCCAGGGTGTGTGTGTGAGTAGGGGGGGATGTCTGTGAAAGGAACAACATGAAAGACAACGCTCAGCTCCTAATTGTTATCTGTGAGATAAATGACAGTTTTGAGAGATGAGGAAGGAGTTTTTGAGCATGGAGTCGCTGAAGGGGGAAATCCAAGGAGAGGACTTATATGCGCAGGTGTCTGCTGTCATCGAGAGAATGAAGCTGCCTTGGTGTAAATATGCCAGTGTAAACTGACCAGGATGTATTTTTTCTTCATTGCATCATTCATCAAGAATCTCCGTGTAAGTCTGTATCGCGGCTTAATCATGTCATGGATCCAGCTGAAAAAATTGTTTCCTTCATACAAGCAAGGGGACGTACACTAATCACTGTTAGTTCATTACATTCTAAGAGGAAACCGATGTGGATCACCATGATTTTACCAGTAAAGACCCACCCGATCGCAGCTCTTATAGGCCTGTTTCTTTACATAATATGGACATTATGACACAGTAAAAAATTCTGGCCTCTCAAATAAACACCATGGTATAAGATGTCCTTTCAAATGTTCAAACCGGTTTTGTGAGAGGCTGTCACTCATTCATTCGTAGACATCTGAATGTGATGCATTTTCCAGCATCTAGGGTGCGACCAGAGGTTGTGCTCCCCCTAGATGTGCTGGAGGCATTCAACAGAGTAGAGTGGGAGTATGTTTTTGCAGTACTGGGTAAATTTGGGTTGGGCCCGAAATGTATGTCTTGGATTTGTCTTTTGTATTCATCCCCAAAAGCTCCAGTAGTCACTAATAAATTATGTTCACAGTATTTTCCTTTATCTAGGGGTACCCATCAAGGCTGCCACTTAGCCCATTACTGTTCATTTTAGCAAGTCCCTGTCAATTAACCTTAGAACTACACTGACCATACATAGCATTAGAAGAATGGGGAGGAAATATAAAGCTCCTTGCATGCTGATGATCGCTTTTTTATTTTTTTATCGGACCCGCTATCCTGTAAATCAGAAACTTTGAAGATTCTGGTCGACGTTGGTTGTTTTTCAGGTTGTAAAATTAACTATTCAAAAAGGACAAAGCAGATTCCAGACACACACTTGCCATTTTGAAAAAAATATTCCTGTACCTCTGCTTGTTTACATCTGAATTTAAAGTTTTTTTAATGGTGGTCATTATAGAAAGGTCAGACTTGCTAAAATATACCCTGTTATAGACAAAACATGTGATCACTGTAGAACCACTTAGGCAGACTTTGCTCATATGTTGTCGTCTGTTCTACGCTGGGTAGATGTTTTGAAATCAATATTTGGGATTTTCAATGTGGCTTTTGGCTTAAAGCTACAACCTAGCCCACTTATGGCTATATTTGGGATGTGACGCTACAATAGCCATTAGCGAGAGAAATGTTATCGCTTTTGCAACTCTGTTTGCTCGCAGGAGAAAACTTTTAGAATGGAAATCCCAATTTTCACCAAGGACATAATTGTGGCATTCTGATACAATGATGTTCCTAAAAATTTCAAAAGTTAAAAACTTTCTTACAGGATTAAGCTAAAAATGTTCCACAAAGTGGAATACATTATTTTTTTTTTATTGAAAAACTTGCAACTTTCCCCTCTCATTCGTAAACAAGCTTCAATGTAAAGTACCTTTATCTTTGGATTGTGTTTTCTAAATTCATTTTTTATTTATTATTATAAGAATTATTAATTTATTTATAATTTGTTTGATTATTAGGGTTGGATGGAGTTTATAAAAATATAAAAATGTAAATTGTTAAAATGCTGTATAAGTCTTGTTGTATTGTTCAATGTCGCCAAAGTAATGGTAACTCTAAAACAATACAACTTGTTTGACATTGTACATCTGTTTTAACAAAAATAAATATATGTGCAAAAAAAAAGGAAAGATCAATACGTAAACATTTTGGCCCCAATTTAGCGCAATACAATTATCAGCAACAGGCTCATATACAACTCAATGGCTCGGTTGGAATTTAAGGCTGCGTCTTTCAAGGATGTGTTCTTGCTGGATTGGATCATTTGAAGTCCTTAAAAAATTAGGAGACCGAAAGAGTTTTGGCTGTGAATTCTAATTCAATTCAATTTCAACTCAATTTAATTGTGCAGCTGCTGCCGTAAGTCTATCCTACGGCTTTCACCGCAGCATGCTCTGTCGCTTAGCAACCATGACTGTTGACACACTAAGCAGGAAAAGCATAAACACTGAACTTTTCAAAACATTTTCTTTTTATTATTACTTTTTTATTGTAAAGTCAACAAAGACTACACTTATTTGAGTACAGAGTGGTATAAATGTGACAACAATCGGGAGTATGAACAAATAAAAGCAAACGTAATGATAGAAACCTTAGTCAGTTAAATAACCTGCTGCTGTAATTTTTCACACCTCCAATGTTGCTCCTTTTTTCAAACATCCATTACTTTATTGGTTATTTAGTCTCCAGGTGCACAGTTTTATTGTGTTAAAACACTTTACCGTACATTATTTTGTTGTTTATATCTTAACTCTTCCCTATTATGTTATTCTTATACATTTCTCTAAGATCCACCTTTTTCAGTAATGTTTCTGCTGCTGTAAATTTGCCCATTGTGTGACAATAAAGAGATTTTCTATTCTATTTTCTTCAATTCTATAAAAGGGGTAGAAAGATATAAGTAAATCCAAATGATGTATGTATAAAAATTATATCTGCAAAATCTCAAATATTGAACAACAAACAATACTTAGTTACACAAACTGTGCAAAACAGCAATAAAAAAAAAATCCTATCAGATTTATAGTCCCCACACTGCAGATATATTAGAATCTGTCATTAAATTACAGCCAAAGCAGTTTATATAGTAACAGATTAAAACATTTTCTACCCGCCACATATCTGACTCAATAAATATTAAAACAACTATTTTCATTCATTTCAGACGGAACTATTCACATACATGTATTATATTAAACTGAACTTTCAATATTCTCCCCTGTTCGGTGGCAAGTACCATTTCCTCTGTTTACGGAGCAGCCGGCTTGCTTGGTCTCGCAATGAATCCTGGGATATCCAAGGATACCGAGGATACATCGGACCCGCCCATCAAATCGAGCAAAAAGAACGATTTTAAGGCTGCAGTCTTGGAATCTGAACAGACCTCGGTGCTGCGCTAATTGTCCTTAGAATCTGGCCTTTGGAGGACGCAGCCCATGAATTTGAACAGAGCAAATATTTACTGTACCTCAACTAAAACCAAGCTTGTTATTATGAGTGGATATAATAATTTAATTTATTATCAGATAAATTTTTGGTGTCATCATGGTAGTATTTGAAAGTTCGGTTTAGTTGGTAACAGCTGTACACACAATGTGGGGAACCGTCCAATCCAAATCAAACATGGAGAGATGCAATTACAACACAGCTCACAGAATGCAGGGTGCCAGATGACTGACAATGTTTACAGCTTTGCTGCCATCTTGTGTTCGTAGTTACTCATTACTTCAGCAATGAATAATCGAAAATGGATACCAGCACAATCTGAAGGAGACTTTTTGAGACAAGACAAATAGAAAATTACAGTAAACCATACAGGTATCATGCTTTCTTATGATGTAAGACTCCTTAGTTTTGTTGGTTTTGTTTGCCTCGGCTCATTTTTCTTGTCTGGTTCTCATTTTACTGCATTTTATCAATCTGTTTACATCAACACTGTCCTGTATTAATCAACATAAACATGATGAGTCAATGGGAGCAGGTTAAACTCTTGTACACACCTTAAACTATATGAAGACAAGTAATTAGACCAAAAAAAAGGCATCTGTTTATCTCCTAGATTTAGTGGTATTTCAAACACTTCTGAAATTTTAGTTCATTCTTTTTTTTTGTTCGAAGTCAGATGGTAGTTTATCCCAGATACAACTCAAAGTCAATGCATCAATATATTGCAATGTGCACACATTTTATTTTTAATTCAGCATGAGTTAAAATACCAATCAATATTCTGCTGTTGAGTTGGACTTTATTTCTTTAATCACTAACCTGGCTGCATTCATTCACATATGTCACTGACATCCCATTGTTATTTTATAAGGTTTATTAATTAGTCGGCCCAGTTACTTATCTATCTTAACTGTTCCTTTATGAGAAGTTTGAGCTCTTGTGTCATCACTCACTGTTTTTAGAAAAAAATACATTACTAACCAGGATAGTTTGTAGGTTTAATTATATAAGTGAAATATATATATATAAATATATATATATAAGTGAGAAATCTGAAGGGGGCATCATCACCTGTACACATTGGTTGTGTTCGAATTTATGAGCTGCGTCTTCCAAGGACGCGGCCTACCTGGACTGGATCCTTTGAAGTCTTTGAAAATAAGGAGATGGCAGGATGTGCAGCGGAGATCTCGCGAGAGCTGTGTGCGTGAGTAAAATGGCGACATACAGGTAATTCAAAAACAAACAATTCAAGTCCTGGTAAGTAAGCCAATAAATGTAAATAAAACAAAGCAGATTTAAACTTAGACAATTGTACCGTATTTCCAAGGGAACAAAATGGAAGACGAGACCTTGACGAGCCTGGAGAGCTACCTGAATGAGTGTTTTGACAACATCGTAATGGGGAAGCCGGGGAATCCCACATCCACAAACACACAGTCTACCAAGCGATGTCCGTCTAGTTCAACCAGTGCTGCTTCTACCTGTACTTTGTCTCCAGACAGGAGCTACGGCGACATCCTTGAATCGATCGACAAAAAGCTAACCAGCCTGGATGCCTGCCTGGCCCGGGTAGGAATCCTGCATAAGGAGTTTCAAGCTTTAAAGGGAGTCGCTGGAATTCAGCCAAGCTCAGCTGGCCTCCGTCACCGCCGAGAATGAAGCGCTGAAGGTGGAAGTCACAAAACTCACCGAGGGGATGATCCAGCTGTCCAGCGAAAATGGAAAGATGAAGGAATCCATTCTAGAAATTCAGTCGCGGAGCATGAGAATGTTGTTATTCTATAGTTAAATTCTATTCCCAGCCCGCTGGGAATTTATGTTTCTGA
>NW_015151272.1:367244-369325 GCF_000732505.1 Cyprinodon variegatus | reverse complement strand
GACCAGATTCTAATCTCTCCTTTTCTGTGCCTCTCAGGAATCCTGCCCCCCTCGTGAAGCTCTGGATGAGCTTAAACCCCAGTCTCCTCGTGAAAGCTCAGGATGAGCTTAACCTCCTGTCTCTTCGTGAAAGCTCTGGATGAGCTTAACCTCCTGTCTCCTTGTGAAGCTCCTGTCTCTTCGTGAAAGCTCTGGATGAGCTTAACCTCCTGTCTCCTTGTGAAGCTCTGGGAGAACAACCCTCACTGGAACCCTGTCTCTGGTCTGCAGCTCTGGGAGAGCTGTGTCACAGGAAACCAGTCTCAAGTCAGAAGCTCTTGGAAAGCCCAACCTGCTAACCCGCCCTGTTGAGCCAACCCGAGGATCCCTACGTGGTTTGAACTTGAAGACTTCTTTTAGGAGTTTCCCTAGAGGTTCCCATGTGGACTATCCCCTGTTGTTCTCTGCGTCGAGCTGGAAGCTCAGATCCTTGCTAACCTAGCTAAGCATACAGCTAGAGGCTTAGCCCCTCATGATCTAAGTTATCCAGCCATTCCCCGTTCCCTGCACAGACCCCAGTGAATCAGCCTCCCGCCTGAATTGTTATTCACGTGCTTGTGCATAAAAATAAACTCTTTGGACTTTTTACCAGTGCCTCTGTGTGTGTTCTGCATCTTGGGCTTTACTCTAAGAGAACCCATCATGACAGAACACTGCGGCCACACAAAGCCCAGCAGATCACCTCCGTCGTAGAACTGAGAAACTGGACGCTCTGACTTCTGATCACACACAGTCCCTCCGTGAGTTAAAATCCCATTTTTACTTTAAGAAAACACACGTTTCTAGATCCCACAGGCTTCGTGGGAATCACAAGATGGCGCCAGTTCAACTTCCGGTTCCGGTTTCCGGAATTCCGCACGTCACCCCCGAGTCAAGATGTTAACCCTCCTTTCTGTTCTGAGTTCAGTTCGTCGTTTTCATCACCTTTTTCTTCACATCCTGAGAGATTTTCTGGCAACCCACGTAAGCTAAGGGGATTTCTATTTCAGTGTCGGTTATTTCTCAGTTTTCATTCTACTAGCTTTCTTAATGATAAGGATAAGATTGCTTTTGTAGTTTCTTTTCTGTCTGATGAGGCCCTTGAATGGGCAGAGACAAAATTTCTGCTCAAAACCAAAAAGAATCACACATATGAGAGATTCATCCGAGAATTAGAAAGAACCTTTAGCCAGTCCTCTAGTTTCTCCGTTTCCAGTTACCTTCTGAATTTTAAACAGGGTATTAGGTCCGTAGCTGAATGTTCTTCCGAGTTTCTGGGTAGAGCAGCCGTTTCTGGTTGGAACGAGTCTGCACTCAAGTCCGCTTTCCTCTTAGGTCTTAATGAATCTGTCAGAACCGAGCTTTCCTTTTACGTCGAGCCACCTAGCCTCGATGACCTCATTGAACTAGCCATAGGATTAGATCTAGCATCTCAAACCAGTTTCAACTCCTCTCCGCGCCGGTTTAGCCTTAGTTCCCATGTTCTTGACCACCATTTAAGTTCATCCGTTAAAAGCCTCAAAATTAGTCCACCAGTTTCACGTCCATCAGTCAGAGTTCCACGCCAGCCAGATTCTGATCCTGAACTAGTAATTAACCCGGATAGTTTTAAACCTGACCCCGTGCCTGATCCCTTAGCTTCTGATCATGTTATTCATTCTGGTACCCTCACGTTTCAACCGGTTTATTTATCGCCAGATCCAATCAGTGAACCCGTCAGTTTAACGTCTAAGACTCCCCGATGTAAGAGACGGCGTCGCCGTAAGCACGCTCTGAGCCGGCTAGAGACCCCTGAGTTAGCCCTGTGCCGTCCAGTGACCCCTGAGCCTACACTGTGCCGTCCAGAGACCCTTGAGCATACATTTAAGAGAACTTCAGAATTTTGTGTTGGTGAAAGTGTGCCTCCAAGAGTCCCTCAGCGAAGGCCTCTAATCACCAGGGACCCTCCACCGACGCCCCAAGCCACCTCAGAGACTGAACTTGAGCCTCCATGGGTGATCCCTTATGAGAAGTCACTATTTGCTCTGCCAAATTTCTGTTTCTATTACGTCTAACTTGAGAAG
>NW_015151272.1:363689-364880 GCF_000732505.1 Cyprinodon variegatus | reverse complement strand
AAAGCTAACCTGCTAATCTGCCCTGGTGAGCCAACCCAAGATTCCTACACGGTTGAAACCAGAAGACTTCTGTGTGGAGTTTCCCTAGAGGTTCCCATGTGGACTATCCCCTGTTGTTCTCTGCGTCGAGCTGGAAGCTCAGATCCTTGCTAACCTAGCTAAGCATACAGCTAGAGGCTTAGCCCCTCATGATCTAAGTTATCCAGCCATTCCCCGTTCCCTGCACAGACCCCAGTGAATCAGCCTCCCGCCTGAATTGTTATTCACGTGCTTGTGCATAAAAATAAACTCTTTGGACTTTTTACCAGTGCCTCTGTGTGTGTTCTGCATCTTGGGCTTTACTCTAAGAGAACCCATCATGACACAAACGTATTTCAGTTTAACACTCTCAACAAAGACTAGTAAAACTCAACTAAACTAAACTAACTACTATGTACAAAGAGGAAGGGGGAAAACGGTTGAAAAAGTTTATCTGGAAGAATTTGGGATATGATCAAATTAGCTTTTCACTAATTTTAGGGACATTGGAATGTTTTCAGACCAATTCACAATGCAAATCCATGAGGTGAATAAAACATTATTTGGCCAAATAATGTTTATTGAATGATTTGCTTAATTAGGAACCAATAACCTATAGCTAAATGATTCTTTACCCTCTTTGAAATAGCTAGCAGCAAATAGACATCAGGATTCCACTAAATGACTCTTGGTCAGACTTGGCAATGGATATGTAATGAGCATCTGAGGAACACATGAACACTAATGTTATATCAGTGTTTTTGAAATATTGAAACTTAAACTAATCAGTTTTTTTTACTCCCTGCCCTTCGAACATGGACTCCCTGATCGGAGCCGCTCAGAATTCAGACCTGGAGGAGATGCACCCCTCTCATCAGCCCACCGGAGAAAGGCAGCCTGCTTCAAGCATCAATCTCCCCCCACCCCCCAAGGCACACACACCGACACAGCAACCGGATGGAAATGATGGGTTAAAATCTGGGGAAAGAAACACAAAAGGATTTTCATCTGCTCTGAACCCCTGACCCGAATAGCTCACCTGATCTGCAACTTGCTCCACAATGTGTGTGTGTGCAAAAACCATGAGGACAGAGACACTGGGGAATTTTTTTTTTTTGTGGGGAAACAAGGAGGAGGTGCACCAACATAAGGCTTTCCTTCTCTCCGGTGCTA
>NW_015151272.1:352333-360800 GCF_000732505.1 Cyprinodon variegatus | reverse complement strand
TTGTTACTTTTGGGTTTTATTTTTTGATTCCTTTGGGGCACGGGATCTGAGGGCCTCTAACTTTTTTCTTCGCAGTAAATCAGAAGAAGCCGAGCAAAGAAAGCTAAAGAGGAGAGAATTTATAAATAAAATATTTTTTTGAACCCTCATCTTTTTGTCTCGTGTCCTCAAATGTGTCTCACAATAAATATATTTGTGTTATAATGGTCAAATGGTGTGCTGTTTGAAGGTTGAGATAAAAGTAATATGTGCATGGCTGTTTGAAGGTTGAGATAAGATTAGGAGGGACAAAATATGGCATTGGAAAAACCCAAGGCTTTGATGTTGAGTTGTATGCATTGGGAAAACCCAAGGATGAGGCTTTGATGTAGAGTTGTATGCATTGGGAAAACCCAAGGATGAGTTATTTTGACATGTCACGGTTAAACAGCAAAGCTATACCGCTGTATGTTTTAATGGTCAAACAACAGAGCTATACCGCTGTGTGATGTTTTAATGAAATTTTAAGCATCAAAGTTATGCTTGATGTTTTGATGAAATTTTGGACATCAAAGTTATGCTTGATGAAATGTTGTGTTGACATATCAATGATAAACATCAAAGTTATGCTGATATGTGAAGTTTTTAATGAAACTACAATGTGTATCACCATGGCCTTCAAAGGGGCAAGGCTTTGATTAAAATATCTAAATTGTACTTTGGGGGGTTTCCACCGGGGGATAAAAAGATATTGGAAATACCCGTGGAAAAGTACCTAAAATTACGAGGGGCTCAGGGGCCCAGGGAATTAATATAAGCGGGACTGTTTCTGTATGATATTCAGATGTGCACCGGTGAACATCTCGGGTGGTTGACTTGTGCAATAAACCACTCTGTACCTGACCCAGCTGCCTCTGTCTGTTTTTGACTAATTGTTTGAAGATTTTTCAACTGCTTTTAAAGAACTTAGAATTTTTATAAGATTTAGCATACATTTTTACGTCGTTTGGAGGACATTCCACGACAGAAGCAGGCAGTTTTTTTAATGCTAACTCTGAGGTGGCCACAATGATTGGCTCAATACATTAGATCAACAGCGATGTCCTTCTAGATCCTGTTGGACTCAGCATGGGTGCACTGGGTTTGCCCCTCAATGCCATTTATAAATAAACCATCTTTAAATCTTGTGTAAAAATGCCAATACTTTATTCCAGCAACTTAGATTCATATAAACAAGAAAGTTTTGCTCTAATTTTCTCCACAGCAACCACCTGAGGATGCAACCTGAGGCTCTGATCAATATTTCAAAGCTGTAATGTGAGGTATCTGCCCCTAGGAGCCATCTATGGAGGAGCGACTTCAGTTCAAACAGAAATAAGGTTCACTGTGGCTTTTAATGGGAACAGAAAGAACTATCTGACCGTGGTGCTGCGACTACAGCACAGCAAGGAAACCTGCAGGGCAATGAGGTGTGGTGGTGACCACAAGTAAAAACATGTGGAAATGTAAATATAAAATGTAAAAACCAATTCAAAAATGTCTAATTTCCTTAATTATATACATAATAATGAGCATTATTCAAATTAATTCAGTTTAGATTTGATGGATCCAATTTGAGTATTATTTATGCATTTTATTACTAACATAACTGTAAACTAAAGATATATATTAAGAATGAACGATTTGTGCTTTAAAAGCTAAATGTCGATTAGGCCTAATTTAATATAAAACAAAACAAACAGTGAAAGACTCCCTGAAGGCTTTAAAATGTTAAATTAAACAGGACATAAACATGTCTGGAAGAAACAAAAAACATTTTAAATGAATTAGTGTCGCTGTTCTTAAGGGAAAGTTAAAAATAATTAATTGTTCTTTGGTTTTTTTTAGGCGGTCCGCTCTCTAATAAAACATCCAGTGACTCCACTTCTCCATCAGATGATCACTGACTTCATTAACTTTCCATCAGTTAGACAAAGTAATGGTGTTTAGATTTGGATCTAGTTCAACCNGCTTGGAGTAGGACAGCATGTATGAAAAGGATGATGTGGTGGAAATACTCATTTGCCTAATAATTCTGCATACAGTGTATGGTGCTTTTACTGATTTAATTCGTAATTAAAAAAACTATTTCCGAAGTTGAGAGGACTGCGTCAACCAGCGGACCTCCGAGGCTAAGAGACTCTACGCTCATTAATTTTTCAGAAGGACGTATTCACGTTTAACCGACAGGCTGTTTGTTTACACTCCCCCACCAGCTTTCTGTTGCGCTTACTGTGTCACAGTTGCGCTCATTGGTCAGAGCGTTGCCCAATAGGCACAGACAGCGGTTTGAAAAACAACCGGTTGTTCTTATCAACAATCTTCCGAGCTCTAATTCATCGGGGCCAAACTAAATCAAACATTTAATCTCACATTTAGTCTTGTTTATCAGGCTATCTACAACTGCCATTTATGAAACCATATTGAAACTGCTATTTGGTTTATCATTTTCAGCCACGATTATGAGCGATTGTTGAGGGTGCACAAAGCCACTCATGGTTTAAACCGCAATTTTTTCCACTATTTTAAATGTCTTTAAATCCACATTAACATGAATTCAACACACTGTAGTAAACAGATAAATGGAGGCAGAAGATGTCTTTCAGTCATCAATGCACACATTCAGCGACACACAGGAGCTCTTTCAATATGGGCACAGTTTCATTCACAACACCTGTCCCAACACCTGTCCCATCAATGTGGAATTGGAATCAGAAATACTGCTATAATCCCAGGCTTTCATTACATCACTCCATATGTAATGGAGTGACTATAGGACCAGTTTGATATAACACAATTTCAAACAATATATATAATTAGGTGGTCCCTGCTCCATCTACCCATTAGTTTGGGAGTCTTTAGCCTGGAAAACGTTGAAGACCCCTGATATACGTAACATCAATGGCATGCACAGAACCCGAGCAGATCTGGTACCTACAGCGGAGACACTGGGCTTTAAAGTCATAGGGAAGCCATATTTAAATGTAAAATCATTCTGGCTTAAAGATGTATTTAATTGTACTCTTTAAAAGACGATATTGTCCCGTAATTTTATGCAGGCCAGTTACTTATACGTCAGCTTGTACACATAAATTCAGCCAATCATATCAATGGTCATCTGTCAATCAAATTTTTTTTGGTCATAGCATCTTGATTNGCACATATATGTGCTCCCTGTTTTGCATGCTATGATTTCGCCATCTTCCAGAAGTCTCACAAAAAAAACATGTCTGTCATCATTTACTACAACTTCTCAACCGTGTAATGTGAAAGTTTAATAAACTTACCATGGTTAGTTTTGGAGAGCCGAGTGAAAACGCTAGAGAAATCAAGCCGCGAAGTGGCGATTTTCTGCTCCCAGGAAAACACTGACGTTTTGCGCGTCACAGACAAGCACTGATTGGTCGAACGGCGCAATGGCGCGAACCGTGACAAGCTTAATCCCTGCTGATTGGCTGGACCAAATCACGTTACTCAACTAGCATGCGCGAGGCCGCAGTGACGTCATTTAGAAGGTCCCCGGAAGTGCTCAAATATGGTAACTTGCCCGATAAAGGGTTAAAGGTGTTCTCCGCCCTACTGTTGGCGCTGCTGCTGCTTTGGGTTGTCCATAATTTGAAGAAAATCCGACTTTCTTCTTCTTCTTCAACTACTAAAATAAAAATAAAAAAAGAGCGCGCTAAGCACCTCGGGAAATCTAGTGGGAGGCGAGGCCACTAAGGACGGTAGCGATGCATCCTCAGAATTCGGGGAAAAGGAGGACGCATTTTAAGGCTGCATTTTAAGCGTCAAATGGGTCGGCCTCCGCGCAGCGTTGTGACGTCACCGGCCTCAAAATGCGTCCTCCAAAGTACGCAGCCTGCGAATTGAGACGCAGCCAGTTTCTCTTCCAAATCACGTCTGAAGAAACGGCGGGAGTGCGCGCCCCTTTACCGCTCCCAGCGCAACAGGAGAAAAACAAAAGTTCCGTCCCCCACTTTCAAAGGGAAAAAACTACTGGAACCTAAATCACCAATTAATCACAAATAAAATTCAAAATAAATGTGGTCACCCTATTGTAGGAGCGCCACACAATGACTGACCACAAGGCTTAATATATATGTGTGTGTTTATATATATGTATATGTGTGTGGGTGTGTGTTCTAAAAGCAATAACCTATAGCTTCCATGTTACAAATGTTCATTTCTTAGGAACTACTACAACAAACATATTAGTCATGTATCCTTCTATCTTTCGGGTATGTTTTTCTCCTCCTCCTGTGTTCAAAGGACCAGCCTGAAGGGCCCTATTCCGGCCAACTCTTGTGGACCTCAGGTGAGTGGTCTGAAGATCAGGCTTGCAATGGGGGTTATTTTAATATTTTGCAGGCTTTATTTGATCTGATTTTTACATGGTGGGCCCACCCATTCAAAAGATAGGCTTGAGTGTTTATTCTTTTAGGCCATTTTTCAAATTCAATCAAAGCACCCCTAAAATCTTAGCTTTTTTATGCTCTATGCCAAGGATTTAACTTAGTGATTAAAGTTGGTGGGGATGCTCTAACGGTGGGGGCTGATGGAACTACAGTTACTCCACCTGAATGCTTTCATTAGGTTTTTGTATTTTCCAAAAATGAGCTCAAAGATATATTTATTGAATGCTTTCCTATTGCTGAGCACACAAGAGAACTATAATATCCATATATTTATAGATAGTTAGAGAGAAGCCTTTTTGTGCATTATATATATATATATATATATATATATATATATATATATATATATATATATATATATATATATATGGCCCACAACATTAGATTATAAAAAAAATAACAAATATAAATGTATATATATATGTACTCCATTTTAAAAATAGAATAGCATATTAATTTCTTGTAAACATTCTGGTAAACTGTTAAAGAAAATCTGTTTCCCCTTTAAATCAGCAGCTCTCCCTACTTCTCTCTGTGCTCTGTTTAAAGATATTTATGGACCTATTTATGGCATCATATGATGATGCCAGAAACAAAATTTCAAGATATGTAGAAGCCCTGCAGTTGTCAGGACTCCAGTCTGTGTGTTTGTCTTTTTGTGTTGTTCTCCCTTCCACCAGCAGGAGGCGCCTGGTTCTGGTCCGCCTCCTTACACACCTGATGATGGTTGCCTCATTAGCGGAGAGCTCTTAAGCTGCTGCTTGCCACTACCTCGACGGCAGAGTGTTTGCCAGTTTGGGGTACTCTAGCCAAGCTGAGTTTTTTACTGAGTAAGACTGAGTTCTTGACTACCTGAGTTTTAACTTTGTTTTTGTCTTTGACTCTCGGCAGAAAGTCTTCCTGCAAACTGGATCTTTTCGGACCTTCTCTCCCTGAAGGTATCAACTGAGCCTCAAAACGAGCTGGGGATTCAAACAGGAGGTTTGGATCCTTCTTCCTTGAAGAGGACGGTGAGTTAACTCTCTGAGCAAGGGAATCATCTTCATCACAAGCCGTTCATGTACCGCAGGAAATCTGAGTGGCTGTCAGTTTTTCCGTTCACCAACAACCATCTGAGTTCTGGGTAAACCCTGTTCCGCCCTCCACCGAATCAGAATAACACAGGAAAGCAGCACACAGATTGGAGTCAAAGATCCCACTACTTCTCTGGAAACGTGAGTCATCAGCCAGATCCTCTTCTACATATCCACGAATGATATTTCCCACTGAGCCGGAACTAATCGATTGTCTCTTCCAGTTCCGGTCGAACTGAGTTCAGAGCAACTCTGCTCCGAGCCTTAAACTCTTCAATAAACCTGTTAAACCTTTCACCTGTGTCTCTCTGTTTGGTCTTCTGCATTTTGGGGTCAGACCTTTAGTAAAACCATGACAGCAGTCTGATTCTGTCTGTGCAATAAGAAAACCTGTTAACCTGTAACTGGGAGTCATGGTCCTCTTGGAAGCCAAGCTTATTTACTTGTAAAGAAGAACAACACATTTAAATTGTTTTCTAAAGCTTCTTGCATTATATTACTAACTTGTATAAACTTAAAATCTGTAACCATTTTTAACTGAAAAAGCTCTATGTCTAACAAACAAATTTTTTGTGTTGTCTCTAATTTTACTGAGAGGCGGGACATGGTGGCAGCCCAAGAGAGGAAAACAAAAACATTGACTTAAACACTGACGTTTAAAGTGGTCATAGAATGCAAAACTGAGTTTCCATTGTCTTAGATGAATAATAGTTCAGTGAGTGAAATCGACGTAGAGAGAAGTTCAAATCCCCTCGACACCTCCTTTCTCTGCAAATCTCACAGT
The DNA here is from genome assembly GCF_000732505.1 of Cyprinodon variegatus. Taxonomy (NCBI): domain Eukaryota; kingdom Metazoa; phylum Chordata; class Actinopteri; order Cyprinodontiformes; family Cyprinodontidae; genus Cyprinodon; species Cyprinodon variegatus. The sequence continues at coordinate 354,510 of NW_015151272.1, read as the reverse complement.
TCTAAACTTCCACCATAAAACGGGTGAATCCAAATGAAGGGATGTTGCCTTATATGGATCTGGCCTAGACTTTTGTCACACCGAAACTGACTTACAGACCAGCCCGCTGGTTCACTGGCCCAAGAGGGGGGTATGAAGTGTGGACTGCTGGGCCGCTGACTGGACCGGACCTCAGCAGAGAGCCATGAGCCGTTGTCCTCAGCTGGAGGAGAGGGGCTGGGGGCCGGTAAGCTAGTTGGGGGGGAGCACGGGGCCACCTGAGCCCAAGCTACCATCACCGGGTCAGGTTTGGTCGCTCCGTACCCAGCTGGCTACCTGCCCCCATCCGCTGGGGTTCCCGGACCAGCCCCAGAGCTGACGGCTCGGTTCGAATACCCAGTGTGTTTCGACTACGTGCTGCACTGTAGTCGACCAAAATCCCGGTCAATTTTGAAATTCCCCCCCGGACATTTTTTTAGGTATGAAAAGTAGGACATGTGCCGGAAAAGGAGGATGTCTAGTCACCCTACCATATCAACAATTTGATGTTTCAGCGAGTTGCTATGATGCATTGGGGTTGCATAGAACAGCAAAATACCATTTTCAGCCCAACCAATGTTACACACCCTATTCAGAGACGTTAAGGACCAACACCAAATAACATACAGAATCATTTTATGATCCCTTTAAAGTCGTGTTACTCTTTATGAGTTCATTTAGGAGTTAGCTAGTGTTACTGCTCTTCTGTACCCCTCTCCTGTTTGAACTGGAATGAGAGAAGCCAGCTGCTTTTATATGCAAAGGTGCTAATAAATAGCCTGGGTGCCATTCCGAACTTAGTCCCGCCCACAAAGTTTGAGGTCGGGAAGTTCGGTCTGGCTCTGCTCCATAGTAGCGCGAGTATTATCGCCCACCCTCTGGCGATCCAATCAAATTGTCAGGGCGGGCTTTATACGATGATGGACAGATGACCAACAGTAACGTAATCAACCACGTGACCAATGTGCGCTTGGGTGACAACAATAATGGCTGCCGCTGGAGAGTTGAGGTGAGTAGATTCTGCTATTAGGTCTGTTCTAGAAGATATCGACAGCAAATTAATTTTAAAAGAGGAACAGAGAAACGTGCAACTGCACGCTTTGATTTTTGTGGACAACAACTATGCGTCGCTTAACATACGTCACGCACTCCGTTGCTCTTATTGGTTGTAGGTCTATCCAATTGAGTGCAGAGGCATTTTTTTTCCTGGTTCGTTCGAAACACGCCCCATAATCACAGCTCTATTGAGCAGCATCAGACTCATATTCTGACTAGAATTGAGTCGGACTACGTCAGGCTAGCTAATTAATGAACAGCTAACTGGATACCCATTAACATTATAAGTGCTGTTGAGTGTGAGCGTTTGTACAGACAGCCTCATCAAGGAAATTAGATTTTTTTTTTTTGGCAAAAAAGAAAATGTAAAAAACCAAATTGAGGTAAAAGTAGCCCAAATCAATGTTTATCTTTTAATAGATCAGAAACTTATTTTTTTTTGAGGATCCCCCTATATTTTTACGGTTTCTAGAAGCACCCATACCCTTAACATATCAGTGGACTTCTGTCTAATCAAGACATCTTTATTACATTTTCCTAATCATCTATATGGTTTACTACTTGCTTCATTTCTCCATATGAGGAAAAGAACAGAGCAGGCAAAGAGAAGAAAAGGAGACAAAGAAAGAGCAGCATGGCAGCCACCAAGCCAAAGGATCTCAAATTCTGCCTTTTTTATTGTATGAGATAAGACTACTGGTCCTGAAATTCGTAGGGAAGTCATATTTAAATATCAAATCATTCTGGCTCAAACATGTATATAAATGTAATCTTTACCAGACCATATTTAAAAAAATAATCCTGTCTTAAAATTTGTGGGTTTTTTCGTTATCTTATGCACGCCAGTTAGTTATACGTCGGCTTGTACACCTGAATTCGGTCAATCATTTATCAATTTTTTTTGCTCATAGCATCTTGATTCATATGTCGCAGCTAATATACGCAACGTTGAAGTAAGAATCAGTGTTCATGGGGATGGACGTCTGTGTCTTCAGCAGGCGTAGAGCTAACAGAACGGCAGCGTTGTGAGGCAAGGGCTCAAACATGTACGGCTGGAAGCCTTCTACACCAAACCAAGCTTCTTTTTTTTTTTTTTTTTTTTT
>NW_015151272.1:348317-352100 GCF_000732505.1 Cyprinodon variegatus | reverse complement strand
ATCGCTAAAGTAATATTAAGTCTGACATGTACTCTGTGTTACCTGAAGATATGAATGTGGGGTTTCTGTTTGGAAGTGAATCTCTAAGTACCTGGAACCAAGCACCTGTAATTGTTTGTGAGGGTGCACTTGTGCATGTAAAGTTTAGGCACACCCCCCAGAGCACTGAGTCCAGCGCCGGGAGAACCAAAGCACCAGGGCGCGCAAAGGGACCCCAAGAGCGAAGGCACCAAGGAGGGGCCAGCCCCGGAAATCAGACCCCCACCAAGGGAGGAGGAGAGACAGCCCTGAAGAAGCCCCCCAGCCACCGCCATGCCAGCGCCCCGGGGACGAGTCCGCGGGCTCCGCCGGCAGCCGGCCACCCTGAAGTAGGGCCGGGCACCTAACACCGCCCCCCCCCCACGGCACCAACCGAAACGACCCGGCCCCACAGAGCACCAAATACACCCCGCCCCCCGGCACCAAGCCCCGGCGACCAGCCGCAGCACAACGCGACCGCACCACCCAGGAAAAACACACAGGCGGCCCCACCCACAGCCGGGGCCTACGCGCATTCGCCGTGAACCGGCCGCGAGCGCCGCGGAACCCCCCCAAAACACCCCCAGGCCAAAGGCGCGGCCCACCCCACGAACACCGATGCCAACAGCGCGCAACGCAACACACCACGCACAGAATTAACCCAAGAGCAGAAAAGGCGCCCGGTACCCGACCGCAAGAAGAGCAGACCACAGCCAGCGCAATCACCGCCCCCCCAGCAGCCCACGGGCAGCACAAAGCCAGAGCGGAGCGAACCACGCCGCTCCCCCACCGGACGAAGCCAGAGCAGCACAGCCGCGTCCGCCTAACCCAAACCAAGCTTCTGCCGCCCTGGCGTCCTCTTCTACAACAACTTCATCCCCGCTTTCCTCCTCTAAATAAAAAATGGATTATGGAGGAGACTCATCCACGACCTCCAACACTAAACTCTCCTCCTCTTGCATGTTCCCGCTGTCCATAGCGTTCCTTGACAGTGTTGTTTCTACGTCACCAATTTAGTGCTACTTGGTCCCAATGGAATTTCCTACTGGGAACCTACTAGCACTAAGTTGCTAACTGGTTAGCAAGATGCTTCAGAGACACCAGTCACAACCAAACTTGCTTACAAACCTTCCACCACAACAATCCCGCCCATTGATTTATGACCAATCAAATTCACTTTATTCACTCGTGTAAAGCCGTGCACCACTCAGGAAAATTCAGAAATGCAACCGTTAGAACAGCCGCTTCCCTACGACTTGAAGCTGCTAGAACTGTTTTAGTTCCCACTCACTCAGTTTGGCACACAAAAAAGAGCCTTTCATTAAAACTGGTACAGATGGTTGGAATATTCTTTGTAACAAATACTGCTTTGTGCTTTGCTTGTTGGGTATTTGGCAAAATTCTCATTTAGGATGCATTAGTGAATAATGGAGTAACTAAGTGGTAAAATGCACTGAGCAAGTTTAAAAAATATAGAAAATGTTTATGTAGAAAACAATGAATTGAATCATGGCTGTCCTCTCTGGCTGCTCAGCACCCCTAAACCTCTGATCCTAGAATCGACCCTGTTACAAAGATTCAGACATTGTTCAGATTGTTGAGTTCAGTTCAGTTCATTGCATAGTGTGACAGGTTAAAATTATTAAAATATTTTGAAAGTTGGCCATACACAAATTAAATACACAGGCTCAAAAGACTGATATCTCAGTTAAAAACAAGAGTTAAAAATAATTCATATTTCATAATTATCATTTTGTTATGATTGTTTAAAAGTAGTGGTAATACAGTACTAAGAGTATTCATACTATGTAAACTATTTACAATTTCTTAAGAGTTCGATGGTTTGTAGATTGATTGCTTCTGTCCAGCAGAGAACTGTGTTTTGCGCTTGCGCAGAAAGGTTTTGGTGTTCTTTTGAATAAAGTTAAAGTGAGTAAAGACGTCGGCAGGATCTCCATTATTCATTTTAACTGAAAAGCAACCACGTACCTCTCGCAAGATATCGGAGCAGAGGGCGCAACAATAGCAGCTCAGAGAAAGCCATTTTGGACAAAGACTATTTAATAAGATGTACCCAGAAAGGCAGGTATTTCATCTGAACTACAGAAAAATAATATATGTGTGAGCGAAGCATAAGGACCCAATGTTGCATCTGAAATATTTTCCAGCAATAGAAAGGAATTTTTTCAGGGTTTTCATTTTTTTATATTTTTCTTTTTTTCTTCTTTCTTCGCAGATGGTCTTTTGAAGTCCGTTTTTTCCCCTATAATTACTATAAACTTCCACTGGTCACATTATTTGTGGGTCAGATACAGTTAAATTTAAAGAGGTGTACCATAAAGGCAAAAAGAACTGGGGATCAACGCTGCAGGGGAAAATTTGTTAAACGAAAATAAGGATTTGGTCATAGGAAATTAAATTATCTTTTTCTTTTTGTTTGCCTTTTTAAAAAATGTAAAAACAGTATTTTTTTTTCTCATCATTAATTCTTTATTTTCCAGGCAAATCTAATAAAGAAGAGAGGAAAACAAATCACCAGATTCTTTAGAGGAATTACTAAACACCAGATAAGATGAAACATAGATTTAAAAGTTCTCCACCCAGAGCTTCACCAGACTCAACAAAGAAATATGAAGACATTTCTACAGAAAAAGACAAACTAGTTCTGAGCTTACCATTACGTAAAAGACAAAAACTACAAGTTCCTACAGAAGAAGCATTTCTGGAGACTGAGGAAGGTCAACGGAGCAGCAGACTATGCTCTTCAGTGGGCAAAAAGCAAAGTGATGTGGAGGAAAGAAGAGGAACCAATAAAGCGGCAAGACAGTCTGATAAGACCTATGACACTCCACTTGAACACCTATCTTCCACACCAGCCTCATTTCCCTCAGTTCACCCTCTTTCGTCCTTCACAAACCCAATCACAAGTACAAATTCATCTACATCGCTTGTGTTTAACTATAACTCATTTGATGAAATGCAAGGAGGTACAGATGTGCCTTTATCTGGATGTTCTCTGGGGGTAATCAGAAAGAGGAGTATCTCTCCATCTCTAAGTACTGAGGGAAGTAATTCAGATGTTGAACTACTAGTCAAGGTTGGAGAGCCAGCATGTCTTACTCTAAGCCCTCTAGGTTTAGGATACACTCCTAACCTGTCCTTGTTGTCACCTTCATCCCATCCCTCAGTTTGCTCTCCTTTGCCCATCAGCAGCTTCCCCCGATCTCCAAGTTTACCCAACATGAAGCTCCAAAGCAGCTTTGAGGAGTTTACTCCAAATTTCAGTGATGATGAAGATGATGGAACCTACATGTTCCAGTGTTCCAGTCCAGGCCTGTACCAGTGCAGAGAGAGCGGCCTGGTGTTTGACATGAAGGGAGAAGGAGACGTGTCCTACAGGATTGTTCCTTGGGACAGAAGATTACTGAGCCAACATGGCAAGAAGCCTGCAGGACCTCTGTTTGACATCAGCTGTCAGCAGCAGTCTGTGGCTCAGCTTCATCTCCCTCACTGTGAGATCCGCTCCACAGGGGGATGTAACTTCCTGTCAGTCGCTCACATGCATGATGAAGGCATCGAGTTTATCAGACCTGAGAGAATCACAGGAACTCACCTCATCATCAGCATCACAGGTTTTTCTGCTTTTGGCATTGTCAAAGATGAAGATTCTCCTCCGGACCCGATCCGAGCCTTGGTTCTGCTGTTCTACAAGCCTCCAGTTGAACCCAGTGTCACATCTTTCCTCAATGTCTTGCTTCTTCCAAA